>NW_022437002.1:4712811-4720261 GCF_009761245.1 Sapajus apella | reverse complement strand
CAAAAAAAAAAAAAACACAACTCGTGGCTGGGCATGGTGACTCATGCCTGTAATCCCAGAACTTTGGGAGGCCAAGGCAGGTGGATCACCTGAGGTCAGGAGTTCGAGACCAGCCTGGCCAACATAAATCTTGTCTCTACTAAAAATACAAAATTAGCTGGGTGTGCTGGCAGGTGCCTGTAATCCCAGCTACTCAGGAGGCTGAGGCAAGAGAATCACTTGAACCTGGGAGGGAGAGGTTGCAGTGAGCTGAGATAGCTCCACTTCACTCCAGCCTGAGTGAAAGACTGAAACTCCGCCTAAAAAAAAAAAAACCTCTTGTTTTCAGGGACCCAAGTCACAAAAGAAGAGTGGCCAGGCACAGTGGCTCATGCCTGTAATCCCAGCATTTTGGGAGGCCAAGGTGGGCAGATCACAAGGCCAGCCTGACCAACATGGTGAAACCCCGTCTCTACTAAAAAAAAAATACAAAATTTAGCCAGGTGTGGTAGTGTGCACCTGTAACCCCGCCTACTCAGGAGGCTGAGCAGGAGAATTGCTTGAATCTTGGAGGCGGAGGGTTGCAGTTAGCTGAGATCGTGCCACTGTACTCCAGCCTGGGCAACAGAGGGAGACTCCATCTCAAAAAAAAAAAAAAAAAAAAAGGCAGGGCACGGTCCTGTAATCCCAGCACTTTGGGAGGCCGAGGCAGGCGGATCACCTGAGGTTGAGAGTTTGAGACCAACATGAAGAAACCCCCCCACTCTACTAAAAATACAAAAATGGGCCAGGCGTGGTGGTGCATGCCAGTAATCCCTTCTACTCGGGAGGCTGAAGCAGGAGAATTGCTTGAATCCTGGAGGCAGAGGTTGCAGTGAGCTGGGCCTGGGCAACAAGAGCGAAACTCCATCTCAAAAAAAAGAAAGAACAAAAAGAGTGAAGACACACCTAGGACACAGAGGAGCAGTGAGTACAGGTGAATCGGATGAATTCAGCTTTGTGCATGAGCCTGTTGCATATTTGTGCACCATTTGTGATTCTGTGCGTGTGTGTGCCTGTGTCGACTCTGTGTACGTGCCTTTGAGTTGAGGCTGTTGAGAAGGCTTGGTGAGTGTGGACCCAGCTGTGAGGAATCGCTCATTCATTAGACATACATTTGCCCAAAATTCACTCTACTCCAGTCACAGGGCAGGGCCCTGGGCATAACATGGAGCCCTTGACTGATGAGGTTCTTGCTTTCGAGGGCTTTGCTCTGTAGTGAAGGGACATTAAGCACTAAACAAAAAATCCTGCTAGGAGGCCGGGCGCGGTGGCTCACGCCTGTAATCCCAGCACTTTGGGAGGTGGGGGCAGGCGGATTACCTGAGGTCGGGAGTTCAAGACCTGGCCAATATAGTGAAACTAATATGGTGACCAGACTGGCCAATATAGTAGAGTAGTTTTGTAAAAATACAAAAAGTAGCTGAGTGTGATGGCGCACACCTGTAGTCCCTCCCAGCTACTCAGAAGGCTGAGGCATGAGAATCACTTGAACCCAGTAAGCAGAGTGAGCCGAGATCACGCCACTGCACTCCAGGCTGGGCGACAGAGTGAGACTTCATCTTTTAAAACAAAACAAGAAATGCAGAAGAAACTCAGGGGACCATAGGACCAGAGGGGAGGGGGCGTCCTGGAAGAAGTGATATTTCAGCTGTGCTCTGAGTAACAAACTTCAGGGCTTGGGGAAAGGGTGTTCCAGATACAGGGAGTGGAGTGTGCAAAGGCTGTGGACCGGAAGAGGGTGCCGGGAAAGGGTTTTCTGGAGAAGATGGCTGGATGGCGTTTTGGAAGAGGTAGGGAGAACAAGACAGGGGCGTTGCTTCAGTTTGAAGGATGTAGTGGGATTGGCCAGAGGAAGCTTACTGGCTTGGGCCTGCACCTGGGGATGGAGGGGCAGTGCCCAGAGGAGCCCAAGGGGCTGAAGGTACTGGCAACTCCAGAGAGGAGTGGGGAAGATCCGGAGAGGGGGTTTAGGAAGAGAGCTCCTGGACTGGCCCCCATGCTGTTCTAGGGGAGAGAGAGACCAATGGAGCCCCTCGAGCCTGGGAAAGGGGCCTCAGTGTTCTCATCAGATAAAGGAATTCAATCAGAGCTCCCTCTCAAGATAAAGGGAATTAGGGTACATGCACTTCTCCTAAGTTTCTCTTCAAAGAGCTCTCCAGGAGCTCATTTATTCCTCTCAAGAACTATACAAAGCAAAGGAAGCAGAAGCTCAGAGAAGCCCAAGGGTACAGAGCGGAAACGTGAGAGACTGGTCTGGATTCGAACCCAGCTCAAAGTCTAAGGCTTGGCCCCTTCCCGGAGTCCCACAGCCTCCCAGCAGGCGCACGCGCCCTTTAAACCCCAGCAGCTCGCTACGGGTGGATCTGCGGCAATTATTGTTGTTGTGTGTTCATTACTACTGCGGTGCCAAAGGACGTCCTTGATTCAGCTGGGACGCGGACCTCCCCACTGTCGGCGCGCCCTCGGTCCTAAAGCTCAGGGTCCAGGCGGCCCCGCGCGGCCGCGGCGGAAAAGACAACCCCCGGGGCGCGGGGTCGGTGTGGCGGCGCCCCCTGGAGGCAGCGCTCGGCATTGCCCGGCCTGGGGAGGGACGACCCTGAACGCAGCGTCCTCTGAAGCCGTGGCCGGTGGTCAGCACCGGATAGGCCCCGATGGCTCCCAGACAGCGGTCCCAGAGGGAGGGGAGAAAGGAGAAAATTAAGAGAAGAAACACTTTTCAAGTGTCTCTCATGGCGGGCGCATGGTGGCTCACTGCCTGTAATCCCAGCACTTTGGGAGGCCTAGGCGGGGCAGATCACTGGAGATCAGGAGTTTAACACCTGCCTGACCAACATGGTGAAACCCTGTCTCTACTAAAAATATAAAAATTAGCTGGGCGTGGTGGCACATGCCTGTAAATCCCAACTTCTTGGGAGGCTGAGGCAGGAGAATCGCTTGAACTTGGGAGGCAGAGGTTGCAGTGAGCCGACTTTGAGCCACTGCACTCCAGCCTGGGCCACAGAGTGAGACTAGGTCTCAAAAAAATAAAAAATAAAAAAACAGAAGTAGTGGGTCAGAGGGCCCTGCCAGGGCATCTCTGTACCACCCTTCTCCCACCTCTAGTTGGGTTGCTGGAGCTCTTGGCACAAAGAAAGTAAGCAGAGGCCGGGTGTGGTGGCTCACGCCTGTAATCCCAGCACTTTGAGAGACCAAGGTGAGCAGATCATGAGGTCAGGAGTTCAAGACCAGCTGGCCAACAGGGCAAAACCCTGTTTCTACAAAAATACAAAAATTAGCGGGGCTTGGTGGTGAGCACCTGTAACCCCAGCTACTCAGGAGGCTAAGGCAGGAGAATTGCTTGAACCCGGGAGGCGGAGGTTGCAGTGAGCCGAGTTCGTGCCACTGCGTTCCAGCCTGGGCAGCAAGAGCAAGACTCTATCTCAAAATAAAATTAAATTTTAAAATAAAACAAAATAGGGCCAGGTGCAGTGGCTCATGCCTCTAATCCCAGCACTTTGGGAGGCCGAAGCAGGCTGATCACCTGAGTTCAGGAGTTCGAAACCCTATCTCTACTAAAGATACAAAAAATTAGCCGAGTGTGATGGCAGATGCCTGTAATCCCAGCCACTCGGGAGGCTGAGGCTGGAGAATCGCTTGTTGCGGTGAGCTGAGATTGCGCCATTGCACTACAGCCTGGATGACAGGGCAAGAGTCCATCTCAAAAAAAATAAAAATAAAAAAAAAGAAACAAAGAAAGTGAGCAAAATGGCTCCCACCTGCATCAGTAGTAATGGGGAATGTGCTACTCTCAGCTTGCAGAGCAAATTCACTTCCATTGGCTCATGTGTTGAGCCTCACATTTGATTGCATTTCACAACAATCCTGTGAAGAGGGTGTTAATTGCCCATTTTGCTGAGAGGGAGCTGAGGTTCAGGGAGGTTGGCTTCCCAGGGGGGTATAGGATCTGCTCTGAGGTCGGGAGGAGACAGTTGCCAAGGCCTCCCCTGCTGCCCTCTGGCGCCTCTCCACTTCCCAGCTCATCCACCCATTCCTCCCACACACATGTCCATTCACTCACAGCTCCCTGCCTGCCCCATTCTACAAGCCACAGTAACTACAGGCCTAAGACAGAGGGACCCTTTTGGTGGGGATCCTGCCTGGAGTGGCGGCCAGAAGGTCACTCTTCAACGGGGAATGAAATTCGTTCACATCTTTTCTGATTCTGGTTTTTGGTGGTGATTGATTGATTTATTGAGACAGATCTCGGTCTTGTTGCCCAGGCTGGAGTGAGCGCAGTGGCGCAATCTCGGCTCTCTGCAACCTCTGCCTCCCAGGTTCAAGTAAGTCTCCTGCCTCAGCCTCCCAAGTAGCTGGACTTAATAGGCATGTGCCACCATGCTCGGCTAATTTTTGTATTTTTACTAGAAATGGGGGTTTCACCATGTTGGCCAGGCTGGTCTTGAACTCTTGACCTCAGGTGATCCACCTGCCTTGGTCTCCCAAGTGTAATCCCAAAGTGCTGGGATTACAGGCATGAGCCACTGAGCCCAGCCGGTGGGGATTTATGTATGTATGTTCTGGAGACAGGGTCTCATTTTGTTGCTCAGGCAATAGGGCATTGTGCAGTGGTGTGATCATGGCTTACTGGAGCGTGAGCTCCTGGACCCAAGCAATATTCCTGCCTCGGCCTCCCTGGCATTGGAGGTGTAAGCCACCACAGCCAGCTGTCAGGGGGGTATTTAGAAAGAAAGAGTCTCCCTAAATTATCTGTCCAGGGCCTGGCTTTCTAAGGTTCAGTTCTTATCTTAGGGGTCTCAGCAGGAAACAGAGGCACACTCAAACACTCCGTGTTCGCCAGAAGAGGATTTAATGAAGAGACCATTCACAGAGGTGTGGGCAGGAATGGTGGAGCACCTGGGACTAGCAAAGGTGGGATGGAATCATTACCCCTGGGCCTGAAGGAACAAGGGAGGGAGCCTTGATAAGGAACCTGGCTGGAGGTGTAACCATGGGAACAAGCCACCCAAGAGGACCCATGGCTTTTGGCAGAGGACTATAGTTACTGCCAAAGTCACAGGTGGGGAGGGGGCATAATAAATATCTTGCAGGTGGCTCAGTGGCTCACACCTATAATCCCAGCACTTTGGGAGGCTGAGGTGAGTGGATCACCTGAGGTCAGGAGTTCGAGACCACCCTGGCCAACACGGCAAAATCCTATCTCTACTAAACATACAAAAATTAGCTGGGGAAAAAAAAAAAGAAAGAAAGAAAGAAAAAAGGGCTAGGCGTGGTGGCTCACGCCTGTAATCCAAGCACTTTGGAGGCCAAGGCGGATCACCTGAGGTCAGGAGTTCAAGATCAGCCTGACCAACATGGTGAAACCCCATCTTAAAAAAATATATTAGCTGGGTATGGTAGCACACGCTTGTAATCCCAGCTACTTGGGAGGATGAGGCACGACAATGGCTTCAACCTAGGAGGCAGAGGTTGCAGTGAGCTGAGATCACACCACTGCACTCCAGCCTGGGCAAGAGAGTGAAACTCTGTCCTCAAAAAATAACAATAGGGGGTTGGGGGTGAAAAAATAATAATAATAAATAAATAAAAATAAATAGTGCTCGCTTCGGCAGCACATATACTAAAATTGGAACGATACAGAGAAGATTAGCATGGCCCCTGCACAAGGACGACATGCAAATTCGTGAAGTGTTCCATATTTTTTTAAATAATTTTTTTTTTTTTTTTTTTATTTTGAGACGGAGTTTCACTCATGTTACCCAGGCTGGAGTGCAATGGCCCGATCTCGGCTCACCGCAACCTCTGCCTCCTGGGTTCAGGCAATTCTCCTGCCTCAGCCTCCTGAGTAGCTGGGATTACAGGCACGCACCACCATGCCCAGCTAATTTTTTGTATTTTTAGTAGAGACGGGGTTTCACCATGTTGACCAGGATGGTCTCGATCTCTTGACCTCGTGATCCACCCGCCTCGGCCTCCCAAAGTGCTGGGATTACAGGCTTGAGCCACCGCGCCCGGCCAGTATAAATTTTAAAAATTAAAAAAAAATCATAAATAAATAAATATCTTGATCTCACTCTCCTCTCTCTCTGATCTCCTGCGAGGGTCCCCAGTTTGGCCAAACCTCACCTGAAGCCAGAAGGCAAGGGGGCCCGGGAGAGGCTGGCCACAGGAGTCAGCTCTAGGACATGCAGCTCTGAGAATGAAGGTTAGGCAAAGAGTAGCCAGCCCTGGGGCCTCTCTCCTCCTCCCGGGTTTGGCTTTGTGGAGGGGCTGAGAGATAAGGGTGGCTGAGCTTGTCCTTCAAAGCAGAGTCTATGCCTGGTTCCTGATGCCAGAACAGCTTTTCTCATCCTTCCAGGCCCAGATACTTTGTTCACGAGGCCATCCCCAGCCCTGGAGTTAATTTCCCCCATCCATCCCTGGCTTCCCTGGTTCTCAGTGTCTATCACATCACTCAGCCCAGTGATTTGGCATTATTCTCTGCATAGGTTTTTCTCCCCAGGAGACGGTTCTAGCTTCCTCTATACTGAAAGCTTCTTGTAGGCCTAGGCCAAATAAGGCTGCTTGCTCTGATACAGGGCCCAGCACAGCCCAAGTGCCAATGTGCTGAATCTTATGGCCTCAGATACGTCACTCTGCCTTGGTATATGCAATCTGGGCATATGTGTATCTGTCTTCCTCAGTACACTGGGGTTTCTGAGAGGTGAGTAGCCCAGACGTGACACACAGGAGGCATCAAATGTTGCCTAAATTAGTCTAAATAGAACCATCCTTCTTCCCTTCATTCATTCAATAATTTTTTCGGATCTTCCAGATAGCTGAACACACGGAGGTTCCTAGAGGATGGTGTGCCCAGGGAGGTCACAGAAGCTTCATACCCCTTCCTCCATAACTCTGCCCTTCACATCTCTTCACCTGTATCCTTTATAATAAGCCACTAAAGCTAAGTATGGCCATGTGACTAAGTTCAGGCAATGGGACACAATCAGAAGTGGTATGAAGTGAGCAACCCCTCCTTTTCTCTTTTGTTGGATAGAATGAGGCATTAGAAGGGAGCTTGGATTGGTCTTGGACAGGTGTGGATTAGGGCAACAGTCTGGAGATGGCGGAAGACCAAGATGGGAGTCTGCATCTTTAGCAGATTCTATTTTCCCAAGATGGAGGCAATACTATATCCCATTCCACAAGCTCTTCTTACACTGTGACTTTGACACACCCTTCCCATTAAAAGGGGGCATCTGGCCGGGTGTGGTGGCTCATGCTTGTAATCCCAGGACTTTGCAAGGCCAAGGCAGGTGGATCATGAGGTCAGGGGTTTGAGACTAGCCTGACCAACATGGCGAAACCCCATCTCTACTAAAAATACAAAAATTAGCCGGACATGGTGGTGCACCTGCAATCCCAGCTACTTGGAGGCTGAGGCAGGAGAATC
>NW_022437002.1:4695701-4702811 GCF_009761245.1 Sapajus apella | reverse complement strand
TATTTTTTTGAGACAGTCTCACTCTGTTGCCAGGCTGGAGTGCAGTGGCACAATCTTGGCTCTCTACAACCTCGGACTCTCTGGTTCAAGTGATTCTCCTGCCTTAGCCTTCTGAGTAGCTGGGATTACAGGCACACACTACCACACCCAGCTAATTTTTGTATTTTCAGTAGAGACAAGGTTTCTCCATGTTGGCCAGGATGGTCTCGAACTGCTGACATTGTAATTTGCCCTCCTTGGCCTCCCAAAGTGCTGGGATTATAGACATGAACCACTGCGCCCAGCCAATCTTTTAATTTTTTTAGTAGAGACAGGGTTTCTCCATGTTGGTCAGGCTGGTCTTGAACTCCCGACCTCAGATGATCCACCTGCCTCGGCCTCCCAAAGCGCTGGGATTACAAGTGTGAGCCACTGTACCCGACCATTTTGTTTTGTTTTTTTTTGCCCTGCCTCCCCCTCATTTTTTTTTTTTTTTTTTGAGACAGAGTCTCTATTGCCCAGGCTGGAGTGCAGAATGGTGCAATCATAGCTCACCTCAGCCTCGACCTCCCAGGCTCAGGTGATTCTCCCACCACAGCCTCCTGAGTATCTGGGACTACAGGTGTGCGTTATCATGCCCGGCTAATCTTTATTTTATTTATTTATTTATTTATTTTTAGAGATGGGGTTTTGCCGTGTTGCCCAGGCTGGCCTCAAACTCCTGGACTCAAGAGGTCTTGGCCTCCTAAAGTACTGGGATTACAAACATGAGCCACTGCACTTGACCATGGTTATTTTTTAAGTGTTTAGAGAACTTACATGGCAAAGAAGGTAGAAATATCTGATCCTAGAAGGAAGAATCAGGTAAATCCAGCGGCTAAAAGTTATAAGGAAGGGCCGGGTGCGATGGCTCATGCCTGTGATCCCAACACTTTTGGGAGACTAAAGAGCACGGATCACATCAGGTCAGGAGTTCAAGACCAGCCTGGCCAACATGGTGAAACCTCGTCTCTACTAAAAGTACAAAAATTAGTGGGGTGTGGTGGTACATGCCTGTAGTCCCAGCTACTTGGGAGGCAGAGGCTGAAATGGTACCACTGTACTCCAACCTGGGTGACAGAGGGAGACTCTATCTCAAAGGAAAAAAAAAGTTGCAAGGAAGATTTTACCTCAACATTTTACTATAACTGGGCCAGGCGCGGTGGCTCATGGCTGCAATCCCAGCACTTTGGGAGGCCAGGTGGGTCACCTGAGGTCAGTAGTTTAAGGCCATCCTGGCCAACATGGCAAAACCCCACCTCTACTAAAAATACAAAAATTAGCTGGGCATGGTGGCACATGCTTGTAATCCTAGCTACTCTGGAGGCTGAGGCAAGAGAATTGCTTAAACCCTGGAGGTGGACGTTGTAGTGAGCCGAGTTTGTGCCACTGCACTCCAGCCTGGGCGACACAGTGGGATTCCATCCCCCCAACAACAAAAATTTTTTTATTATAACTGTGGAACAAACAGTGGTGCCTCAGGAGTCTTGAGTCCTTGGAGCTGCATAAGCAGAGAGCATTCAGTGATGTTGCTAGGATGCTGGCTGGGGATCTACACAGTGGTTGGGTGTGTGGCGGGGTGATTGACAGAGTGGAGGGAGCAGACTAAGACCCTGAGGTAGTCTAGGCCCATGGCTGCTGGCTCCCAGCTTGCACCGTCCTGGGATTGTGGCTGCCCTTTCACTTCCAATCATTTCTTTTGCAGGAAAACAAGAGCAGAGGCCAATTCTCCTCTTCATGAGAACCCTGAATCCCTAAATGAGGCAGAGGCCTTGAACCCAGAAGTTACTCTATCTTCAGAGGGGACCTTAAACCTAGAAGACATTCTCTACCTGGAGGACACAGGTGACATTGATGAGACACTCTATGTGCAAGAGACTGAGAAGCCAGACGAGGCCCTATATATTGAGGAGGCCATGCAGCCAGATGAGGCTCTGTATGTGGAGGAGCCTGGGAATCCAGAGACAGTGTGTGTGGAGGAAACCATGGAGCCAGATGGGATACAGTTTGTGGAGGGACCCGTGGAGACAGGAAGGCCCACAAGCCCAGAGCAGGTTGTTTGTGAGGGAGAGACGGTCACAAGGGCGGAGAAATCTAACCCTGAGGAGAGCCTGGGAGCCGAGCTGAGCACCAGTATGGAGGAGGAGAGCCTGAGCATAGAGGACCTGGAATTGCTAGAGGGGCGTTTCCAGCAGTGTGTCCAAGCTGTGGCCCAGCTGGAAGAGGAGAGGGATCAGCTCATCCATGAGCTTGTGTTGCTCCGGGAGCCAGCCCTGCAGGAAGTGCAGCAAGTCCATCAGGACATCCTGGCTGCCTACAAGCTCCACGCCCACGCAGAGCTGGAGAGAGATGGGCTAAGGGAGGAGATCCGGCTGGTCAAGCAGAAACTGTTCAAGGTGACGAAGGAATGTGTGGCCTACCAATACCAGCTGGAGTGCCGCCAGCAGGACGTGGCTCAGTTTGCCGATTTCCGGGAAGCGCTGACTGCAAGGGTGGCCCAGCTCTCAGAGGAACTGGCACAGCTCCGGGATGCCTATCAGAAGCAGAAGGAGCAGTTGCGGCAACAACTAGAGGCCCCTCCAAGCCAGAGAGAGGGGCACTTTCTCCAGGAGAGCCGGCGACTCTCTGCCCAGTTTGAAAATCTCATGGCAGAGGGCCGCCAGGGCCTGGAGGAGGAGTACGAGCCTCAGCTCCTGCAGCTCCTAGAGAGGAAAGAAGCTGGGACCAAAGCTCTGCAGAAAACCCAGGCTGAGATCCAGGAGATGAAGGAGGCTCTGAGACCCCTACAAGCAGAGGCCTGGCAGCTCCGACTGCAAAACAGGAACCTGGAGGACCAGATTGCACTTGTGAGGCAAAAACGAGATGAAGAGGTGCAGCAGTACAGGGTAGGCCCATTGGGCATGAAAGGAACTGAGGTCTTTTAACTTGGAGAAAGGGTGGCCAGAGTCCAAGGTCTTTGGGGCTGAAGGATACCGTCACATGTAGGAGTTAAAATTTGTTCTTCGGCGCCATCCTTTTTTTTTTTTTATTTTTTACTTTTATTGAGACAGGGTTCCACCATGTTGGCCAGGTTGGTTTCGATCTCCTGATCTTGTGATCCGCCTGCCTTGGCCTCCCAAAGTGCTAGGATTACAGGCATGAGCCACCGCGCCTGGCCAAGGGGCCATTTTTTTTTTTTTTTTTTTGAGACGGAGTCTTGCTCTGTTGCCCAGGCTGGAGTGCAATGGTGCGTTCTCAGCTCACCGCAACCTTTGCCTCCTGGGTTCAAGCAATTCTCCTGCCTCAGCCTCCCAAGTAGCTGGGATTACAGGTGTGCGCCACCACGCCTGGCTAATTTTTGTATTTTTCAGTAGAGACTGGGTTTTACCATGTTGGTGAGGCTGGTCTTGAACCCCTGACCTCGTGATCCACCCGCCTCAGCCTCCCAAAATGCTAGGATTACAGGCGTGAGCCACGGCACCCAGCCAAGGGGCCATTCTTTTTTTGAGACAAAGTCTTGCTGTGTTGCCCAGGATGAAGTGCAATGGTGAGTTCTTGGCTCACCACAACCTCCACCTCCTGGGTTCAAGCAATTCTCCTGCCTAAGCCTCCCAAGTAGCTGGGATTACAGGTGTGTGCCACCACACCCGGCTAATTTTTGTATTTTTTTTTTTTTAAGAGATGAGGTTTCACCATGTTGGCCAGGCTGGTTTTAAACTACTGACCTCAGGTGATCCGCCCTCCTCAGCCTCCCAAAGTGCTGGGATTGCAGGCGTGAGCCACTGCGCTCAGCCTAATTTTTGTATTTTTAAGTAGAGACCGGGTTTCACCATGTTGATCAGGCTGGTCTTGAACCCCTGACCTCGTGATCTGCCTGCCTCGGCCTCTCAAAGTGCTAGGATTACAGGTGTGAGCCACCACACCTGGCTGGGGCCACTCAATTCTTTTCTCCATTCTTCATTCATTCAGACCCATGCTAGGGACAAAAAGTTATGTGAGCTGTTTTTTTTTTCAACAGGGTCTTGCTGTCACTTATGCTGGTGCAGTGACATAAACACAGCTCACTGCAGCCTTGACCTCCCAGGTTCAAGCAATCCTCCTACCTCAGCCTCTTGAGTAGGTGGGACCACAATCATGTACCACCATGCCCAGCTAATTTTTTTTTTTTGAGACAGGTGCAATCTTGGGGGCTCACTGCAGCCTCAAACTCCTGGGCTCAAGAGATCCTCCTATCTCAGTCCCCCAAGCAGCTGGGACTACCAGTGTGTGACACCACGCCTGGCTAATTTTTTGTAGAGAAAGGGTTTCACCATGTGGCCCAGGCTGGGCTTGAACTCCTGAGCTCAAGCTATCCACCCCCCTTGGCCTCCTGAAGAGCTAGGATTTATAGGTGTGTGCCACCGCAGTTGGCCAATTTTTGTATTTTTTGTAGACAGGGTTTTGCCATGTTGCCCAGGCTGGTCTTGAAATCCTGGACTCAAGTACTTTTTTTTTTTTTTTTTTTTTTGAGACGGAGTTTCGCTCTTGTTACCCAGGCTGGAGTGCAATGGCGCGATCTCAGCTCACCGCAACCTCCGCCTCCTGGGTTCAGGCAATTCTCCTGCCTCAGCCTCCTGAGTAGCTGGGATTACAGGCACGTGCCACCATGCCCAGATAATTTTTTTGAAGTTTTTAGTAGAGACGGGGTTTCACCATGTTGACCAGGATGGTCTCGATCTCTTGACCTCGTGATCCACCCGCCTCGGCCTCCCAAAGTGCTGGGATTACAGGCTTGAGCCACCGCGCCCGGCCCTCAAGTACTTTTAATGGCAAAAGCTGCAGTTAATTTTGTAGCAACTTTAATAGAGCAGCCTCATCTTCATTTTCCTTTTATGTGCATTTGTCCCCACCTCTCTTGCATTCAAGTTATTTCTGATTAAGTGTGAGCCAGTTCTAATCCCTTTTTAGAACAGAGTGGGATATAAATACTAAGTGAATAAACAATTACGTAGTCCCTCCCAGACTGTGAGCTTTCAGAAGGTAGGGAATACATTTTACTTATCGTTGTATTCTTCTCTGCAACTCGTGGCTCAGAGCACATGTCAGTCAAGTGCTGCTGGGCACTAATGAGAAGACTATAGTGTGGTGCTCTAAGCAATATTTTAATCTTTTGAAACACTCATTCCATTGGATAAACTGAAAAATCTATGTCCCAGAGATTTTGATATGCCCTTAAGGGAACAAGTTTCCTTGTTGAAATGGCTGCATTGACTTCACTGAATATTTTGTCAAGCTTTCTGTAGTCTGTATTATGAAAACCTGTGGGCCAGGTGTGGTGGCTCATGCCTGTAATCCCAACACTTTGGGAGGCCAAGGTGGCCAGATCATGAGGTCAGGAGCTTGAGACCATCCTGGACATGGTGAAACCCCATCTCTACTAAAAATACAAAAAACTAGCTGGGCATGGAGCGAGTTCCTGTAGTCCCAGCTACTTAGGAGGCTGAGGCAGGAAAATTGCTTGAACCTGGGAGGCAGAGGTTGCAGTGAGCCGAGATCATGCACCTGCACTCCAGCCTGGTGACAGGGCAAGACTCCTGTCTCAAAAACAAACAAAAACTAGGCCAGGCATGGTGGCTCACACTTGTAATCCCAGCACTTTGAGAGGCTGAGGAGGGCGGGTCATGAGGTCAGGAGTTCCAAGACTGGCCCGGCCAACACAGTGAAACCCCGAGGGGGCTGCAGTTAGCTGTGATTGCACCACTGCACTCCAGCCCAGGCAACAGAGAGACCCTGTCTCAAAAAAAAAAAAAAAAAAAAAAAAAAGAAAAGATTGTGTGTGTGTGTGTGTGTGTTGGGTGAGAGGATGAATACTACCCTCAAAGAGTTTGTACTCCAGAAGTGAGGAAACAGACAAAATGAATTTATTTCATAAAATCTAAGCACTGTTGATTTTAACATGCATCCTGATCTGAGATGTTAAAATGTCAGTCTTGGAATCAATGAAACATTTCAATGTGGTAAGCACTGTAACAGCTGTAGTGATGAGGCAGTGTCCTGATGAAAACAGGCATGACTACCCAAACCTGGGCAAACGAGGAGACATTTCATACATCAACAATAGCTAGAATGTATTTCAAGTTTTTTACACAAAATAATTCCTTTAGGGCCAGGTGTGGTGGCTCATGCTTATAATCCCAGCACTTTGGGAGGCTGAGACAGGCAGAAAACCTGAGGTTGGGAGTTTGAGACCAGCCTGACCAACATGGTGAAACTAAAAATACAAAACTTAGCTGGGCATAGTGGCACCTGTGATCCCAGCTACTCAGGAGGCTGAGGCAGGAGAATCGCTTGAACCTGGGAGGCAGAGGTTGCAGTGAGCCAAAGTTGTGCCACTATACTCCAGCCTGGGCAATAGAGTGAGACTCCATCTCAAAAAATAATAATTCCTTTAGTCCTTACATCTCTATGAGTTAGTGACAAGGCGTTTGAAAAATGAGAAAAAGAGGTAAGGCAGAGCAGTGATTTGCCCAGGGTTAGGCAGCTTGAGAGTGATGGAGCGAGGATGTAACTCCTAAGCAATCTAGCTTACGCCCATACTCAGGCTCTACAGGATGCTGGAGCTAGCCTTAAGAATGAATTCATGCCAGGCGCAGCTCACTCCTGTAATCCCAGCATTTTGGGAGGCTGAGGCAGGGGTATCACCTGAGGTCAGGAGTTCCAGACCAGCCTGACCTATGTGGTGAAACCCCATCTCCACTAAAAATAAAAAAAATTAGGCTGCTTGTAGTCCCAGCTACTCGGAAGGCTGATACAGAACTGCCTGAACCCAAGAGGCAGAGGTTGCAATGAGCCGAGATGGCACCACTGTACTCTAGCCTGGGCAACAGAGCAAGACTCCATCTCAAAAAAAAAAAAAAAAAAAATTCACTGGGCAGGTAAGGGAGAGGTCTTTCAGGCAGAGGGAATAGCTCATACAAAAGCATGGAAACACAAAAAGATGTTTTGAGAAGTGAGCTTACTGTGGCAAAATAAGGAATGTAAGAACTAGATCCAGCTGGGACTAAACAGTTTTTTTTTTTTTTCTTTTTCTTTTTCTTTTTTTTCTCTTTTTCTCTTTTTTTTTTTTTTTTTGAG
>NW_022437002.1:4680722-4695601 GCF_009761245.1 Sapajus apella | reverse complement strand
GAGACGGAGTTTCGCTCTTGTTACCCAGGCTGGAGTGCAATGGCGCCATCTCGGCTCACCGCAACCTCCGCCTCCTGGGTTCAGGCAATTCTCCTGCCTCAGCCTCCTGAGTAGCTGGGATTACAGGCACGCGCCACCGCGCCCGGCTGGGACTAAACAGTTTTATGTATTCTTTAGACCAGTAGTTTCCAAAAAAAAAAGGTTTTCTCTAAAGCCATGGACCTTCTCCCCCAGAGAATTTAATGTAGAATGCCAATGTATAAAACAGGTAAAAGTGGAGTTCTTCTCTAACTCAAAAGTACCAAGGACACTCCAATTTGGCCAGCTCTTGAGGTTTCACAAAGAAGTCTGAGAACCACTATAGAGTCTATTACCTTGAGTATCAGCTCTAAGCCAATGGCAAATCCTGGCTCTATCACTGAGTTGGAAACTTTGGACAAATTACTTAAGCTCTGTGGCTCAGCACCCTCACATGTAACATGAGATTAATAACATGAGCCTAATAATACTACAGTATTATTAATGGACTAGACTTCTTCCCCTTTAACTCTTACTCATTTTTTTTTTTTTTGGAGACAGTCTTGCAGAGTCACCCAGGCTGTAGTGCAGTGGCTTGATCTTGGTTCACTGCAACTTCCGCCTCCTGGGTTCAAGCAATTCTCCTGCCTCAGCCTCCTGAGTAGCTGGGACTACAGGTGTGTGCCACCATGCTGAGCTAATTTTTTTGTAGTTTTAGTAGAAATGGGGTTTTACCATGTTGGCCATGATGGTTTTACCATGTTGGTCTTCATCTCCTGACCTCATGATCTGCCCGCTTCGGCCTCCCAAAGTGCTGGGATTACAGGCATGAGCCACTGCGCCTGGCCTCACTTCTGATATTCTTAATGTGTGACAGATAACCCTCCTATTTTCCACAGCACCTAGTACTTCATACTACTGTTATAGCAGTTCCCTCTTCCCTGAGTTGGAGAATGTATCCTTTCTCTGTCTTTGGCCTAGGTAGAAAATTAAAATTGGGAATGCTGTCAATGCAAATGCGGGGGCTACTGTAGACAGACATGTACTGGCCCTTGAGAAATGAGTTGTATGTAGGTAGAAGGCAGCAGAGAACAAGGGTCTGGCTGTGTAGGTGAAAGAAGTGGCAAGAACACACAGGCAGAGATCTGTGTTGGTCAGGCTACAGTAGTGCTAATATCACTGCAAGCCACAGATGTCATTTTTTTTTTTTTTTTGAGACGGAGTTTCGCTTGTTACCCAGGCTGGAGTGCAATAGCGCGATCTCGGCTCACTGCAACCTCCGCCTCCTGGGTTCAGGCAATTCTCCTGCCTCAGCCTCCTGAGTAGCTGGGACTACAGGCACGCGCCACCATGCCCAGCTAATTTTTTATAGTTTTTTAGTAGAGACGGGGTTTCACCATGTTGACCAGGATGGTCTTGATCTCTGGACCTCGTGATCCACCCGCCTCGGCCTCCCAAAGTGCTGGGATTACAGGCTTGAGCCACCGTGCCCGGCCCACAGATGTCATTTTAAATGTCCTGGTAGCTCTATTAAAAAAAAAAAAAAAACAGGTTAAATTAACCTTAATGCATTTTATTTAACCCAGCACATATATTTAAACATGTAATCAGTACCAAATATTGAGGTATTTTACATTCTTTTGTGTGTGCTCTTAGAAATCTGCTGTGTATTTTACACTTACATCACACCTCAATTGAGACTAGTCATATTTGAAATGACTCATATGACTAGTGGCTTCAGTACTAGTTCAGGGCTAGATAAAAATGCTCATATGGAAGGAAAACGGAGGTTCAAGTTGGAGGTAGGTTTCAAACTAGAGGGGGGTCTGAATGCCACTAAAATGGAAAGCCTTTGAAGGATTTTGAATTGATTGGAAAGTTAATCTAGTAGTTAACACAGGATTAAGAGAGATCATCCTCAACGCCACTGTAGCAATCTTGCCTTCATTTCAGTGAGGCTGTTCCACTGTCATAGCTTATCACTGGTAGTGCTGACTGCCTTTCCAAGCAAGTACTTTTTTTTATTGTTTTTTTATTTTTTGAGACGGAGTTTTGCTCTTGTTACCCAGGCTGGAGTGCAATGGCACGATCTCGGCTCACCGCAACCTCCGCCTCCTGGGTTCAGGCAATTCTCCTGCCTCAGCCTCCTGAGTAGCTGGGATTACAGGCACATGCCACCATGCCCAGCTAATGTTTTGTATTTTTAGTAGAGACGGGGTTTCACCATGTTGACCAGGATGGTCTCGATCTCTTGACCTCGTGATCCACCCGCCTCGGCCTCCCAAAGTGCTGGGATTATAGGCGTGAGCCACCGCGCCCGGCCTCCAATCAAGTACTTTTATGCCTTATCAACAGATCTGGTAGGTAGTGAGGACTGGGAAATCAAAACAGCAGTACACAGATGCTTCCCTCTTCAGATGACACACTCTTAGGCATGGCTGGGTACTAAAAAAGGTCCTTTGACAATGTTGGTGAAAGCTGAGATTCAGCCAGAGGATCAAACAGTGCAGATTGATGTGCCACAGGTACAATGTCAAATATGACTCAAGAGGACAAATTATCTAGATCCTTCTAATAATAGCATGTACCCCAACTGGATTCCTTAGTATTCTTCAAAATCTGTTAGTCACTGTCCCTTTAAAAGATACCAACTCCCTCCTCCTTCCTTAAGGATCCATGCCAGCTGGCAGGTAAACCAGAGACTGACTTGCTGACATCTTCCTTACTTTATTCCTCAGGTATGCATCCTAGGCAGGGATTTTTTTTTTTGAGACGGAGTTTTGCTCTTGTTACCCAGGCTGGAGTGCAATGGCACGATCTCGGCTCACCGCAACCTCCGCCTCCTGGGTTCAGGCAATTCTCCTGCCTCAGCCTCCTGAGTAGCTGGGATTACAGGCACATGCCACCATGCCCAGCTAATGTTTTGTATTTTTAGTAGAGACGGGGTTTCACCATGTTGACCAGGATGGTCTCGATCTCTTGACCTAGGGATCCGCCCACCTTGGCCTCCCAAAGTGCTGGGATTATAGGCGTGAGCCATCACGCCTGATCATAAAGACTTAATTTCAACTTTAGTATATACAAAAAACTACCAATTATCATGCTCACCTCATCAGCACAGATACTTAAACAAAAAATCAATTATCTTAACAAAAAGAAACTTGCCATATGGAGAGGTATATGAAACTCTCAACTCACTCACTTCACAACCAAAATCCTCCTCAATGACAAGTTAAGATTGTAATACTAAAAACTCCCTCTGAGTGCCTGATCACCCTCTCAGAATTCTATTAAGCAAGTTGTGGCTAACACACAAGATTCCTTTTATGATGTCACCATTTTCAAAAGCATTGTCACTTTTTTCCAAGACACAACCTCTCTGAACCTGTTTTGGAACCTATCATATAAATACCAGCCTCAATACTACTATGAAGATTAAACAATGAACAAAAGTGTTTTTTATAAATAAGAGTGGACAATATCAGGTTTTTATTGTTTCGTTCATTAGAAATGTTCTTGGCCATCTCATGCAGGAACAGCTGGAGGAAATGGAAGAACGCCAGAAGCAGTTAAGAAGTGGGGTGCAACTCCAGCAACAGAAAAACAAAGAGATGGAGCAGCTAAGGCTCAGTCTTGCTGAAGAGCTCTCTACTTATAAGTCAGTTTCTGCGGCTACACAAATTTCATCCAACACTGGCTGAGGGGATGGTGGGGAGGGCTAGGGGAAATTTTACTTTAGAGTCAAAAACAAAAAATGGATTTGGGAAATGATTTTCAAAGTGGGCTTATCCACGAACACATGGAAAATGGCTCTCTTTTATTAAAGGGCTATGCTACCCAAGAACCTGGAACAGGCTGATGCTCCCACTTCTCAGGCAGGTGGAATGGAGACAAAGTCTCAAGGTGATCCTTGTAGAGAGAAGAGTGGTATTTGCATTGTTACTGCTTTCCAAGCTTAACAATACTAATTAATGCCTAAAAAAATAAAAACAGGTCTGGCACAGTGGCTCACACCTATAATCCCAGCACGTGGGGGGGCTGAGGTGGGTGGATTACCTGAGGTCAGGAGTTTGAGACCAGCCTGGCCAACATGGCAAAACCTCATCTCCACTAAAGATAAAAAAATTAACCTGGTGTAGTGGTGGGCGCCTGTAATTCCAGCTACTTGGGAGGCTGAGGCAGGAGAATGGCTTGAACCAGGAGGCAGAGGT
This sequence comes from Sapajus apella, assembly GCF_009761245.1. Lineage (NCBI taxonomy): Eukaryota > Metazoa > Chordata > Mammalia > Primates > Cebidae > Sapajus > Sapajus apella. Next base: position 4,691,372 of record NW_022437002.1, on the reverse strand, counting down.
TGCAGTGACTCGAGATTGTGTCACTGCACTCCAGCCTGGTTGACAGTGAGACTGTCTCAAAAACAACAAACGAAAAAACCCTAAGGGTGCCTAATGACAAGGGGATAACCTGTACCTCCAAAATACCTGGGTCAGGCATTCAAAAGTTCATTTGGAATGTTTCAGTTTCTAGTAGGACTCAAAATATGCCTTATTATCACCAGGAATTCTGTGGCATCTAGGCTTTGGGCATACTTTCCTAACCCTACCCTACCCACATGCTATTTTCAGCTTCCTTACAAGAGCAGGCAGTTGTGTTATCAAAAACAATCAACATTATCTATCCATTAATTCCTTATGTAATATTCAAACACTGTGGTTTTGGGTAGAAGCAGAGATGTTCATATCACTGAAGGCATCTTTCTGACCAATCACCTATTGAGGATCCCTCCCGGAATATTTTACTGTTATGTTCTCTTCAAAAGTCCCAGAATCCCTGAAACTAAATAAAAGAAAGTCCATGACAAGCTGTACACTATACAGATGTCTGTAAATTTTATTTCTTAAATTTACATCAAATTCACAAGCAACTATTTTAATTGTTGCTCTAATGTTCTAGGATTTTCTTTTAAAATTTTATTTAGTAGAGATGGGGGGTCTTGCTATGTTGCCCAGGCTGGAGTAGTGGCATGATCTGGGCTAACTGCAATTACCCTTCCTGGGTTCAAGTGGTATTCCTGCCTCAGCCTAAGTAGCTGGGATTACAGGTGCACACCACCACACTCAGCTAATTTTTTTGTATTTTTAGTAGACAGGGTTTCACCATGTTGGCCAGGCTGGTCTCCATTTCTTAGCCTCAAGTAATCTGCCCGCCTTGGTCTCCCAAAATGCTGGGACTACAGGCATGGGCCACCATGCCAGGCCTCGGGGATTTTCTTATACTGGTTTTTTTTTTTTTTTTTTTTTTTGAGACAGAGTCTCACTCTTGTTGCCCAGGCTGGAGTGCAGTAGCATCATCTTGGCTCACTGTAACCTGCCTCCCAGGTTCAAGCAATTCTGTCTTAAGTCTCCAGAGTAGCTGGGACTACAAGCATGTGCCACCACATTCAGTTAATTTTTTATTTTTGGTAGAGATGGGGTTTCACCATGTTGGCCAGGCTGTTCTTGAACGCCTGACCTCAGGTGAGCCGCCCACCTCAGCCTCCCAAAATGCTGGGATTACAGGCGTGAGTCACCAAGCATAGCCTATACTATGTTTTAATCCACATATGACTGACACTATGCTTAATGTTTGGGAAATTATAACCTTGCAATTGAATACAATGATCTGCTAAATGCATTTGTGTGGATCAGATTAAAAGTACCATCTGGAAAAGACAATGACTAATCCAAAGAACCGAAATTATAGGATTTCAGGCGTTGTAACAATACCTGTAAGAAGTTAACCTAGCAGAGAAAACGTGTAGCTATCCCACCCATCACCATCACATAGGTTACCATTCATTCTATTTCATAAATAGGAGGCATCCAAATATTTGCTAGGGGAAAGTCATTCCTGATCATCCAAAAATCACTGTAACAATCTCCTCAACAAAGCCTGCACTAACTAACCTTCAGATGTTACAAACTTTCTACTGTATTATTTTAACTTGCAGAAAGTATAAACTTACTTTTTCTCTTTCAATCTTACAGGGGCTGTTTAGAAACATATGGCCAAATCTGTAACCCAGAAACACCAGAACACTTTTTAGAAGATCACTAAGTACCCTTTGGACGTACTCTTCCCAACAGACAAGAGTGCCAGAAACTTGGCAAGCAATCATCCTGTGAAAGTTGCAAATACTGGCTGACCTGCTTAAAAAGATTCTGGAGTTGGCCAGAGGCAGAACACCAGACAACTCTGCTGGATTCTATTTCATCTGCTGTTGGTACTAATCTCAGTGCATCAAGGAAAGGAAAAATAAGCCTTCTGTCTTCCAGCAGCAATCCTCACATACATATGTGCTGAGTAAAGGATCAATGTATGGACACATCTTGGAGTATTTTAAAGAATGTTTATGTTGACCCAAACCAAAAACATTGAGGGGCGGCACATGTGGAGTCAAAAAGATAGCCAATTTCCATTGCACATGGGTTTACAATTTGCATTCTTTTGTGCCAGTCAGTGTTAGAAATTAAATGAATACTTTCACAAAGTTTACTTTTTGTTAAAGGATATGCTGACTCAAATAGTTTACTCTTAAAATTGTGTCAAGGTGGCCAGGTGTGGTGGCTCACACCTGTAATCCCAGCACTTTGGGAGGCGGAGGAGGGTGGATCACCTAAGGTTGGAAGTTTGACACTAACCTGACTAACATGGAGAAACCGTGTCTTTACTAAAAATACAAAATTAGCTGGGCGTGGTGGCGCATCCCTGTAATCCCAGATACTTGGGAGGATGAGGCAGGAGAATTGCTTGAACCTGGAAGGCAGAGGTTGCAGTGAGCCGAGATCATGCCACTGCAATCCTGGGCAACAAGAGCGAAACTCTGTCTCAAAAAAAAAATTGTGTCAGGGTCATTTTCACTATACTCTGAAACAACTAGACTTAAAGGAAAGAAAGCAATAGAGATTTGAACCTGACGGTTACGGCTATTCAGATTTTCCCAAAGATCTTAACTCATGAAAGTGGTTTTGGGTCAGCATGATCTGCTCAGTTAAAAAACAACAACAAAACTAAGTGACTGGAAAGAACCAGACATTTTATCTGGTTATTGCATCTGGTGATAAAGGCTTTCAAAGCCTATTATTTCTAACCTCTAAGTAAAGGCCCGAGTGACAAACATGCTGGGAGGTTCAAGCACCTTTTCCAAATTTAAATTTTGCCTTAAATTCTCTCTACCAAACTGCCTTTGACACTCTTGAAAGCCCTTGTAGTTCTTTAGAGATGGACTTCAAAGAAATGTTACCTTAACAAAGACTAATCTGTGCCACCTCTGATTCACTGTTTTATGTCTTTCACCTGAATGACTCTTCTAAAGCCAGAGACTGGTGTTTGATGGATGTTTTAAACTAAATAAAACCCAACATCATGGGGTTATGTAGAAAAGCAATTTATTCCATTTTAAGCACTTACACAGTTAGTCATGGAGAGTAACAGGCCTGCTGGTGAAACAGGTCACCCAAAATGGAGATGGCATCAAACTAGTGGTCAAAGACTAACTCCTAAAAAAAAAAAGCAACTTTTATCAAGGATTAATTTAATTTTTAAAACAAATACAAGTTATTGATTCACTCTTCTCAACTTGACAGTCTACCTGTGGCATAACTGTCAGGTAAAAACATACATCTTTACAACTTGGTGGTCCCAAGTTAAAAAAAACAAAAACAAAAACAACACCATTTCACAGAAAGGAAAGAAACAACATGGAAACAGCTCAAGAAATACACTAACGAGCAAAAATATATGGGGAAAGAGAACATGTAGTTTTGACTTAACTGAAGAAACCAAGAGGAAACTGGTCTACGTATGAAAATGTGCATCCTGCAAAGTCAGGTGTCAAGATTTGAGTAGGAATCTATATGACTTGAATCTCCCCTATTTCCTGAATAAAAGTGACAAGTTTCAGTATTTATACTTCATGGCTCAGACACCTACTTCACCTCATTTGGCTCTATTCCTTATTCATTCTAGCCTTTACTTAAATGAGTCTGAAAAACTTGGGGATACAGCATAAGAAAAATAATCACACATAATATTCCCCTTTCTGTAGCTACTTTAGACCTGGGTTTGTTACTAGAAAATTCCTGAAGAAAATTTCAATGTAAGTCTGTGGCTTTGCTGAATCAAGCCCCCCTCCCCCATTAATATTTAGAAAACAGCCACTGTTTGGGCTAATAGCATACTGGTGGTACCTATTATATAGAGGGACAGCTGAACAAAGTCTGTGTCTCAAAACCAGTGTTAAATCACTCTCAGGGTTGAGAAGAAAAAAGGGGAGTCTAAAATCACAAGAAGTAAAGACATATATATCTAGGACCCTTGTCCTTCTGGATCCACGCTTCCTTCAGGGTCTTCATCGTTATAAATGTTCTCTGCCTGCCCAAAAACAAGAAAAAGAATTTAGTAAACATGAAGACTTCATAAAGTCAAGGTTTCAACAACAGATTAGGCCAGGGAACCAGACAATAAATATAGCTTTTGGGCCACACAGTCTGTTACAACTATTCAACTCTGCCGTTGTTGGATGAAAGCAACCTACAATGGGTATAAAATATTAATTAGCATGACCATGTTCCAATAAAAATAGACAGCTGGTCCACAGGCCCCTGATTAGGACATTCCCACAAGACTGAAGTGTGGATACTATTTGTCTTCATAACCAACATTCTTGAGTTCTTTAACCAGACATTATAGTCATTTGAGATGGAATCTTACTCTGTTGACCGGCTGGAGTGCAATGGCGTAAATCTCAGCTCACTGCAACCCCTGCCTCCTGGGTTCAAGCAATTTTCCTGCCTGACTCCCGAGTTGCTGTGATTACAGGATTACAGGTGCTTGCCACTATGCCTGGCTTATTTTGTATTGTTAGTAGAGATGGGGTTTCACCATGTTGGCCAGACCGGTCTCAAACTCCTGACCTCAAGTGATCTGCCCACGTTGGCCTCCCAAAGTGCTAGGATTATAGGCGTGAGTGAGTCACTGCGCCTGGCCTAACCAGACATTATTAATAAGAACCAAAAAGTAAAAACAATCCAAATATTAATCAACTAACAAATGGATAAATAATATATCGAATCCAATATAAGGGAATATTATTTGGCAATAAAAAGCCAGTCAGGCCAGGTACGGTGGCTCATGCCTGTAACCCCAGCACTTTGGGAGCACATCAGGTCAGGAGTTTGAGATCAGCCGGACCAACATGGTGAAACCTCATCTCTACTACAAATACGAAAATTAGCCAGGTGTGGTGGTGCACACCCGTGGTCCCAACTACTTGGAAGGCTGAGGCATGAGAATTGATTGAAGCTGGAAGGTGGAGGTTGTAGTGAGCCAAGGCTGCACCACTACACTCCAGCCTGGGCGGCAAAGAAAGTGTGTGCCCCCCCCCCCCCCCCCAAAAAAAAAACAAACAAAAAAAAACCCAGTTACATACATATGTTATGATTTTATTTATATAAGGTGTCCAAAATAGGCAAATCCAGATTGGTGGCTGCTCAGGGCTGGGGGAATGAGAGAAAGAAATGATGGCTAACGGGTATACGGTTTCTTTTTAAAATGAATTTTCTCAAATTGACTATGGTGATAGTTGCACAACTGTAAATACACTGAAGACTACTGAACTGCACACTTAAAATGGGAGTACAAGTCAATTCTATTCTGACACTACCTGAAGTTAGCTTTGGACAAGACTGTCCCTACTTCAGAGGCCAGTTACAAGTCCTTGGCACCAGGCTACCTACACACTGTATCCCATTTGGCTACAAATTTCAGGGTTCTCACTACTGCTTCCTCAGGTCTAAAAATTTGATGGAATGACTCATAGAATCCAGAAGCTTTTTTACTATTACTATTTTTTAAATAAAGGATGCAATTGAGGAACCACATGAAAGATATGCATAGGCCAAGATGGGGAGGGGCTGCAGTGTTTCTATGAAGTCTCCAAGCATGCCACTCTCCCAGCATGTTAATGAGTTGTTCAGCAACCTGGAAGCTCATCAAATTAGTTTTTTTTTTTTTTTAAAAAGACAGAGCCTCACTCTTCTTGCCCCAGGCTGGAGCACAATAGCTCAGATCTCTGCTCACTGCAACCTCCACCCACCACACCCTTTGCCTCCCAGGTTCAAGGGATTCTCCTGCATCAGCCTCCCAAGTAGCTGGAACTACAGGCATGTGCCATCACGCCCGGCTAATTTTATATTTTTAGTAGAGATGGGGTTTCTCCATGTTGGTCAGGCTGGTCTCAAACTCCTGACCTCATGTGATCTGCCTGCCTCAGCTTCCCAACGTGCTGGGATTACATGTGTGAAACACCATGTCCAGCCCAAATTAAGAGTTTTTATAGAGCTCAATCTCTAGCCCTGCGATCCCAAGGTTGATGAGTGGTGCCAACAAGTTTTAATTCTCAAATCAAGTGTTTGGCCTTTCTGATTAAATCCACCATGAGGCTATCTAAGGGCCCCACAAAAGTCACCCTACAGTAGAACAAACTCAGGTGTGGTCCAAAGTGGATCATTAGGAATGACAGACACTCCTAGCACTCTGCAAACTCCAAGTGTTTTTGAGGAGCTCTGTGCCAAGAAGTAGGACAAAGACCAAATATTTACTTAATCTACCACAATGTTAAAAACACCAAATAAAGTTAACAACCCGGAATGGGTGTGATGGCCTTGCAGGGATCTAGTTTAACCTTGAACTTAATTTTTTCTTTTTTTTTTTTTTTTGAGATAGGGTCTCCCTCTGTCACCCAGGCTGGAATGCAGCGGTGCCATCTTAGCTCACTGCAACCTCTGCCTACTGGGCTCATGCCATGCTCCCAATGAGCTGGGACTACAGGTGTGTGCCACCATGCCCAGCTATTAAGTTTCTGTATTAATACTGAATGGATTTATTAGAGAGTGAGGCGAATTTTCTGTTTTCTTGTTACACATTTAACATATCGTTTTTGTAAAACAAAAAAACCACAATACAGAAAGGTAAAAAGAAACCAACAACATTTTAGCAAACAGCTTTTTTTTGGAGACAATTTCACTGTTGTTGCCCAGGCTCTGGAGTGTAAAGGCGAGATCTCAGCTCACCACAACCTCTGCCTCCCGGGTTTAATCGACTCTCCTGCCTCAGCCTCCTGAGTAGCTGGGATTACAGGTGCCCGCCACCACACCCAGCTAATTTTGTATTTTTAGAGATGAGGTTTCTCCATGTCGGTCAGGCTGGTCTCGAACTCTTAACCTCACATGATCCGCCCACCTCGGCTTCCCAAAGTGTTGGGATTATAGGTGTAATGGAATTACAGGCATGAGCCTGGCTAGCAAACAGCTTTCTAAATATAGCCTAGATACACAAAATTTTTAAAATGAGGAATACCATCATGCTATTCTTCAGTCTGCTTTCCCCTATTAGCAGCATGACATGAATATCTTATAAGCCTAACCCTACTTCTTTCTTGCTCTTACAGACAGGGTCTCACTTTGTTATCCAGGCTGGAGTGCAGTGGTGTGATCACAGCTAGTTGTAGCCTCAAACTTTTGGGCTCAGGGGATCCTCCTGTCTCAGCCTCCCAAAGAGCAGGGACTAAACGCACATGCCATCATGACTCACAGCAGCCTCCACCTCCCGGCTCAAGGTAACCTCCTGCCTTGGCCTCCCAAGTAGCTGGGACCACATGCACATGCCACCACGACCGACTAATTTTGGTTATTTTTAAGTAGAGACTGGGTTTAACTATGTTGGTTAGGCTGGTCTTGAACCCCTGACCTTGTGATCTGCCTGCCTCGGCCCCCCAGAGTGCTGGGATTACAGGTGTGAGCCACCACGCCCAGCTAATTTTTTGATTTTTTTTAAGAGACAGGGTCTCTTTGTTGCCCAGGCTAGTCTAGAACTTCTGGCCTCAAGTGATCCTCCCGCCTAGGCCTCCCAAAGTATTTGGATTACAGGTGTGACCCACTGAGCACAGTCCCTAATCATCTTTCTTTTTGATAAGCTGATAGTAATATTACAAAGTATAGATATTATGATGGTATTTGGAGGTAAAAGATAAGTATGGATGTAGTACAATCTGTTAATCTGGCAGGCCACAAACATTTTATTTCTGTCTTTAATTAATAGTGCTATTCCATTTTATGAAAGTATTGACTAAAAATATCCCCCCTCCTCATGCTGAGTCAAAAATTATTCTGGTACTAGATCTACAGTTTCTTCTGAATTATTTGCATTTACCAGACAACCATCAAGTTATGCAATTCCTAAAAAAAAAAAATTGTGGGCCAGGGTCACATCTGTAATCCCAGCACTCTGGGAGGTGGGCAAATTCCCTGAACTCACAAGTTCAAGACCAGCCTGGGAAACATGGCAAACTCCATCTCTACAAAATCTTAAAAAATTAACCAGGCCGGGTAGTACATACCTGTGGTCCCAGTTACTAGGGAGGCTGAGGTAGGAGGATCACTTTAGCTTGGTAAGTGGAAGCTGCAGTGAGCTGCACCACTGCACCCCAGCCTGGACAAAAGAGCAAGAATTTCTCTTCCACCCTGAAACTGTGGTAAACTTCATATAACATAAAATTCAACAGCTTAGCTATTTTAGGTGTTCAGTTCAGTGGCATTAAGTACACTCACGTTGTATAACCATAACCACCATCTATCTCCAGAATGTAACTGTTTTTTAATATTAATATGAGACATCAGTTATTTTTATTAAACTGAAGTGCTTTGAAAATTTGAGGAGGGTGACTACCTTCTTTGAGGTAGAGATAGGGAATATTTTTGAAATCTAGCTAGGTTTCTTGAAGAAATGGTAGTATTTGATGCTATGATATGACACACCTCCTTTGGGTATGTAAATTTGTACTTGTAAGATGATTAGGAAAGATAGGAGAAACACTGCAGATAGATGGTATGAAATTTGGAAATGAACTAGAACTAAAGGTGAAGGACATGAAAAATTCTTGAGTTTTCAAGTCTGGTTAGCTGGGAAAATATTGGAGCCATGTTAAAAAAAGAAGAAAATCCTAGCATTTTGGGAGGCCAAGGTGGGCACATCACTTGAGGTCAGGAGTTCTGAGACCAGCCTGAACAACATGGAGAAATCCCGCCTCTACCAAAAATACAAAATTAGCCATGTGTGGTGGCAGGTGCCTGTAATCCAGCTACTTGGAAGGCTGATACAAGAGAATCACTTGAACCAAGGAGGCCGAGGTTGCGGTGAGCACCATTGCATTCCAGCCTGGGCAACAAGAGCTAAACTCTGTCTCAAAATCAAAGCAAAACAAAACAAAAATAAAGAAAGGAGGAGGAAACAGGAGAAAAAGAGAAGTGGGAGAGAGGATCAGTTTTGTTTAGCTGAATTTAAAATACCAGTGGGATAACCAAATGCGAGTGGGCAGTCAAAAATGACAAAGTATAGACAAGCCTTAAAATCACACCTGGGAGTAAAATGAACACAGATGGTAGCTGTAATCATAAAACATATAAATGTAAATTGATTCAATGGCTTTCTCATCTCACCTCCCCCAAATAAATGACCCTTACCATTTGCCACACTTGCATGATATTATCTTCTGATACAGAACAAATCACCCAAGGCTCATTGGGATTCCAGGAGAAATCAGATATCTTGGCAGTGTGACCACCATGAATAAACTGTAAGAAGGAAGAAAATAAAGATGTCAAATACAGAGAGAGGACATTAAATTATAGACTATTTCAGTACTGTCCAATGCTTGTAACGTACCAACAACTCTGGTGGCCCGTCTTCTGCATCTTCTGGGGATTGTTCTTCTCCAATTTTACTAGCACAAAAGCATAATTTAAAAAGTTAAAACAGATTACCTTTGCAAAGTGTCAACAAAGGAAATAATTATATATACAGAGTAATGAATACATGAATTACCTTAAATCCCAGACATTCAGTCTGCGATCAGTACCACTGGAAGCCAAAATAGTCTCATTGTGAGGTGACCACTGAACCTACACATAGGAATGAAAGAAACAGCAAAGCCATGAATCAGAGAATAAAGGGGGAAAAAAAAATCACAAAATATTTAACAATTTAAAAATTTTGTAAATAAAAGGGAAGAGGAAGTCAAAGTATTATAGACACTACCATTAAAATTAAGAGCCACGGCTGGTCCGAAGGTAGTGAGTTATCTCAATTGATTGTTCACAGTCAGTTACAGATAGAACTCCTTGTTCTACTCTTTCCCCCCTTCTCACTACTGCACTTGACTAGTCTTTTTAAATAAAATAAAAATAAAAAAAAATTAAAAGCCAAAAGAATTTATTTTACAGGTGGGCACGGTGGCTCACGCCTGTAATCCTAGCACTTTGGGAGGGTGAGACAGGTGGATCACCTAAGGTCAGGAGTCCAGGACCAGCCTGACCAACATGGTGAAACTGTCTTTACCAAAAATACAAAAATTAGCTGGTTGTGGTGTCACATGCCAGTAATCCCAGTTACTCAGGAGGCTGAGGCAGGAGGACTGCTTCAACCCAACATCGCACCACTGCACTCCAGCCTGAGCAGAAAGAGCAAACTCCATCTTTAAAAAAAAAGAAAAAGAAAAAGAAAGGCAGGGCAGGCCGCAGTGGGTGGGAGGAGGGCTCTTGGACATCAAAGACTACAATGGAATCTCTCATAATACCCTAGCAACAGGCTTTGAACATAGTGTAACAATTAATTCTTGCAATCAGACCTTGGTGATGACCTTGAGCAGCAGGATAAACAACTCCCACGTGCTTAGTGTTCCAATAATGTGGCATGCAATTAAGGATGAAGAATATATCGGAACAAGGGAAGAGACCACTGAGTGCCAGAAGCAAGGCTGAAAAAAATAATCAGGCACTAGTTTTTCTCTTTTTAAATGTTTATTAAAAAAATAGGCCGGGCGCAGTGGCTCACGCCTGTAATCCCAACACTTTGGGAGGCTGAGGCGGGTGGATCACGAGGTCAAGAGAGACCATCCTGGTCAACATGGT
>NW_022437002.1:4649707-4680622 GCF_009761245.1 Sapajus apella | reverse complement strand
AAAGAGAGACAAGAGCCAGGCATGGTGGCTCACGCCTGTAATCCTAGCACTTTGGGAGGACAGGAGATTGAGGCCATCCTGGCTAACATGGTGAAACCCTGTCTCTACTAAAAATACATACAAAAAATTAAGCATGGTAGCATACACGTGTAGTCGAGACCATTCTGGCCAACATCGTGAAACCCTGTCTCTACTTAAATACAAAAATTAGTTTGGCATGGTGGTGCGCGCCTGTAGTCCCAGCTACTTGGGAGGCTGAGGCAGGGAAATTGCTTGAACCCAGGAGGCAAAGGTTGCAGTGAGCCGAGATCAAGCCACTGCACTCCAACTTGGCGCCTGGCAACACAGCAAGACTCTGTCTGAAGTAAGTAAAGAAATAAATTATATATATATACATATATATATGTGTATATATATATATATATATATATAGAGATAGAGTCAGAGAGGGAGAGAGAGTGTGAGTGAGTGTGTGTTTGTGTGTGTCTGTCAGACACAGAAACAGACAGGGTTTTGCCATGTTGGCCAGGCTGGTCTCAAACTCCTGGCCTCAAGTGATCTGCCCATCTCAGCCTCCTAAAGTGCTGGGATTACAGGCATGAGCCACCACAGCTGGCCTAGTTTTCTTAGTATCTGTAGAATGTAGGTGGTCAATAACCAGTATGAAAAAATATAGAAATAACAAAGAAAAAAATTTCCCACAGAAAGTAGCATAGGCATATAGATTTCTATTTTTACCAATAGCATACAGCACATGTGTACCCATCACACATTCAGGTTCTTAAAACAAAAAAAATTGGTAGCATTAGTTTCTCTTACCTGGAATATTTCATCCTTATGTGATTCAAAGGAATGCAACTTAAGTTTCAGATTTCTCAGATCCCACAAAGCAACAGTCTACAAAAAGAAAAGAGTAATCAATTTTTTAAAATAAGAAAAAAAGCTTTCAGTAAAATATCTCTGCAATTCAAAAGAAGCTGGAGAAATTATGTTTTCTTTTAAAATAAACCAAACTGACCTTGTCAGCTGATCCTGTGGCAAGAATGAACTCACTATAAGGATTGAAAGAGAGGCAGTTCACTTCAGCAGTGTGAGCGTCAACTGAGTGGCTTGGTTTGGAAGTATTGTTTGAACGAGTATCCCAACTTCAGGGGAAAGAAAAAAAAGGAAAAAAATCTTGAAATGGTGACTAAACTTAAAACTTAGACAATATATTTAGAAAAAAACCCTGAATGGATTCTACTCACATCATAAGTTTCTGATCATCAGCCACTGACCCAAAAAGAGACTCATGGAGCAGATGCCAGGAAACATCTTCTACTACTGCTGTATGCCCTGTAAAGATGGTCTTTGCATCCACCACTTTTCCTTCCTTTGGAACGGCACTGATGTCCCACAGGCAGATGGTCTTAAATGTAAAATTAACCATTATATAAAAGGAGGATTCTCACCTCCCCACACACCCCAAAAAAGAAACCAACTGGTAACTAGCCCAGATTTGCTTCAAAATGGGAAGGATACGCACGTGGTCATCTGAAGCACTAAGCAAGTGCCCACTGAGATTTGGGTTCCAAGAAAGCCCATAGCCTTCCTTCTGATGTCCACGGAGACGCAAATCTGGGTTGCATTCTCCAGAAGGATCTGCAAAGTGACAGACACATCAAGACTACCCAGTCCAGTGGCTCTCTGGGCCTACTGAGCATAACGGGATTTTGATCAAGATGTCTAAAGCTCTTAATGTTTATAAATGATACAGGAACCGTTATACCAAATAGATAATGCTTAAGTAGCACTTGTATTTTGTTCTAAGTAAAAAAACATTATTTTCCATGCAGGCAAAATGAAGAAAAATATCCACCAAGCAAAACAATTGCAAGATGTTAAATTATACAGAGTAACATGGAATTAAACTCAGAGTGAGTGGAACTAAGAATTCCCATAGTCTCATTTGTATTTGAAATAGAAATGGGCACGTACCTGGTTTAGAAGGATGTTTTGTATAGTCAAAGACAAGAACATCACTGGAAGGAGTCTTTGTTGCAATGATACAAGGGTTCTGGGGCATATAACGAGCCCTGTTTACTTCTCCTTCATGGTTGATCTTGATTTCTATTTCAATTTTTCCACTAACTGAACCAAAACCTCCAAATTCTGTAAATAAATCAATTGCAAATGAGGACAAAGAGTTACTCTATGTTACCCAGAGTACAAGAATACAGGAAAGGATTTTTTTTTCCTTAGCAGATGTGCTAGATGTAATCTAGAGATTTGCTAGCACTAAAGTCCTTTCCTACCCTTGTGACTCCAGGTAGTTAAATACCTAAAAAGAAAGACAGTCAGCCCTCCGTATCAGTGAGTTCCGCATCCATGAATTCAACTAACTATGGGTTGAAAACATTCAGAAAAACACTGCACATATATTGAACATGTACAGACTGTTCCCCTCATCATTATTCCCTGAACAATAGTCTATTTATAAAACATTTACATTGTATTAGGTATTATACATAATCTAGATGGATGTTTTAAAGTATGAGAAGATATGCATAGGTTATGTGCAAACATTAAGCCATGCTGTATCAGAGATTTCAGCATCTGTGAATTTTGGTATCCAAAGGAGGTCCTGAAACCAATTCCCCATAGATACTGAGGGATGGCTGTATTATATTACTGTTTGAAATTAAGGAAAACTAGAAATCTACTTCAAAAGCAGGTCTTAATAAAGTTTTCAAAATTTTAAGTACAAATAAATATGCTGAATAAAACCAATGTTACTATGATAATGAATATCAAGTACACAGTGTGCTAGACACCCAAGTGTCCTTCTTGCACCGCTTGTTTGAAGCTCTAGTTTGGGATGAATGTTCTGAAAATACCATCATGCCGTTTATGTTCTCCCTACAGTGTTTCAATGAGGAAAAACAGAGCCACAGCAGTCAGTTCCGTTTTGCTACCCCCACTTACATGTGCCAACCAAAGTCCCTGGTTGAAATAAACAAGTTAAGCAACAACTAGATGAAAACATTTTTTATTCACACTTGACTACTACATGCACTTAAGAGACTTCTACCAAGTATCATTTGTATGACAATATAATTTGTGATTATGTAAATCTTGGCAAAGCAATATATAAACCATGATAGTTAATGATCAAAGAATAACAGAAGGCAGCATGATACAACTGCAAGTTCCTAAGAAAGAGTCAAGATACCGGCCTAAGTGGCTCTGCTACTTACTTACTGTGATGATTCCGGGAAAGCCTTCAGTTTCTCTGAGCCTCAAATATCTTATCCATTAGTAACTCATAAATAAAAATACGTCAATCGCATTGCTATATAGTGTTATTCTTTTTCACTGCAACCTCCGCCTCCTGGGTTCAAATAATTCTCCTGCCTCAGCCCCCCCAGTAGCTGGAACTGCAGGCATGCGCCACTGCCTGCAGCTAATTTTTGAGTTATTAGTAGTAGAGACAGGTTTCATCATGTTGGCCAGGCTGGTCTTGAATTCCTAACCTCAAATAATCCACCCACTTCAGCCTCCCAAAATGCTGGGATTACAAGAGAGAGCCACTGCGCCCAGCCTAGTGTTATTCTTTGAAGGACAAACATCTTTTCAGAAAGCAAGGATATACATGGGTGATATGGCTGTCATATTAGATAACTTCCTTTTTTTCATATTAGATAACTTTCAACTTCAAAATAACTTTTGAAAAGCAAATGTTTCACACAGGCTAAAAACCTAAAAATAAAAATTCAAGATAGATTGTAAAGGAGAAAAAAATCCCACATTAAACTAATTTTTCCATAACTACAGCCCACAAGCATCTACAATCTATGAAAAAACAAGGCATATATGGTATGTATCTCAAGAAACTTCAGTCTAAGTACAGGCATAGCTCGTTTTATTGTGCGTCATAGATATATTTTTTTCCCCAATTGAAGGTCATAGCAACCCTGTGCTGATTAAATTAGTGCCACTTTCCCAACATGTGTTCAGTTGGTGCCTGTGTCAGCATTTTTTTTTGTAAACAATGAAGTACTTTCAAATTAAGGTATGTACATTGTTAAGACATAATGCTATTGCAGACTTACGAGACTGCAATATAGTGTAGTAAGGTGTAGTACTGTGTAAGGTGGGTGGATCACCTGAGGTCAGGAGTTTAAGACCAGCCTGGCCAACATGGTGAATCCCCATCTCTACTAAAATACAAAAATTAGCTGGGCATGTTAATGTACACCTGTAGTCCCAGCTACTCAGGAGGCTGAGGCAGGAGAATCAGCTTGAACTTGGGAGGCAGAGGTTGCAGTGAGAGATCGTGCTACTGCACTCTAGACTGGGCAACAAATCGAGACTCTGTTTCAATAAAATAAAATAAAAACCAGAAGAAAGGCACCAATAACAAACAGCTACAGGGGGCACAGAGCCCACAGAACAAGGGGTAACCACTACATAATGTCGGTCATTTCAGTATTGGGCATATATTGAATGTAGGCCTCCTTAAGTATAAAGAAAACCACAGTAATAGGAAGTCAGAGTATTCAAAGTTGAACACTGGGCTGGCCCAATGTTACTGGGTTATTAGAACTTATTATCATTAGTGTCACTAAAGGTGCATATACCCCTCACTGTTAAATTTGACGGGGTTTAAAAAAAAAAGGGAAATTCCATTTAAAAACCATTTTGGGGGCTAAGTGTGGTGGCATATGCCTGTAGTTCTAGCTGCTTAGGAGGCTGAGACTACAGTGAGCTGTGATCATACCACTGCATTCCAGCCTAGGCAAGAGAGTGAGACCCTGTCTGAAAAAAATACATACATAATAAGATAAATGAATAAATAGGTGTTGAAGCTGATATATGAAAAGGACAATCTGAAGTAGAAAGGTTGAGCTATCAACTTGCTTTCCTATTTTGTGGGCTCCTCTCCACATAAATATTATTAAAACAAACCTGAGGTATAACATGATATAGTAAAGGTGCACAAATCATCGTAGCTTGATGCATTTATACATATGTATGCACCAGGTCAAATATAAAACATTCCCATCACCTCAGAAGGCACAAGCTGTATCCTTCCCAGTCAATACTATGTCCTCAAACAAGTAACCACCATTGTGATTTTTACCACTGAGCCACTTTTTGAGCCCATAAACCTACAAGTAAGCTCTACCAGACTAAGTAAATCATAGAAATTATTTAATCATGATTAAATTAATAGTTCATCATAGATAATTCAGACTAAAAATTAGAGGCATCACTTTTTACTTTTTATTTCTTTTTTTTTAGACAAAGTCTCGCTCTTGTCACCCAGGCTGGAGTGCAGTGGCTCGATCTCAGCTCACAGGAATCTCTGCCTCCTGTGTTCAGGCAATTCTCTTGCCTCAGTCTCCTGCGTAGCTGGGATTACAGGTGAGTGCAACTACGTCCAGCTAATTTTTTGTATTTTCAGTAGAGATAGGGTTTCACCATGTTGGCCAGGCTGGTCGCCAACTCCTGACCTTCTGATCCACCCACCTCAGCCTACCAAAGGTGCTGGGATTACAGGCTTGAGCCACTGACCCAGCCCCTTTTCAAAAAAGCAAATTACGCTAGGCACGGTGGCTCACACCTGGAATCTCAGCACTTTGGGAGGCAGAGGCAGGCGGACCACCTGAAGTCAGGAGTTTGAGACCAGCCTCACCAACATGGTGAAACCCCATCTCTACTAATCAGCCAGGCATGGCAGGGCATGCCAGTAATCCCAGCTACTGAGGCTGAGGCAGAAGAACTGCTTGAACCCAGGAGGTAGAAGTTGCAGTAAGCCAAGGTTGTGCCACTGCACTCAAGCCTGGGCAACAAGAGCAACTCTGTCTAAATGTAAAATGATTTAACAGATGCTTCTCAAAAAAAGCCATATAAGTAGACAACGAACGTGGAAAAAAAAGATCAACATCACCAATCATCAGCGAAATGCAAATCAAAACAGATGCCTCTCACACCAGTCAGAGTGGCTATTATTAAATTACCAAAAAATAACATGGTGAGGCTGCGGAGAAAAAGTGAATGCTACACACTGTTGGTGGACATGCAAATTAGTTCAGTCACTGTGAAGAGCACTGTGTGGAGATTTCTCAAACACCTTAAAATAGGGCCGGGCGACGTGGTTCATGTCTGTAATTCCAGCACTTTGAGATGCTGAGGCAGGTGGATCACCTGACGTCAGGAATTCCAGACCAGCCTGTCCAACATGGAAAAACTGTCTGTACTAAAAATGCAGAAAAATTAGCCAGGTGTTGTGGCAGGGACCTGTAATCCCAGCTACTCAGGAGGCTGAGGCAAGAGAATTGCTTAAACCAGGGAGTCAAGAGGTTGCAGTGAGCCGAAATTGCTCCGTTGCACTCCAGAGGGCTCCGTCTCATAAAAAAAAAATAAATAAAAAATAAAATAAATTGGTCAGGCACAGTGGCTTACATCTGTAATCCCAGCAGTTTGGGAGGCCTAGGCGAGCAGATTCTAAGGTGAGGAATGCGAGATCAGCCTTACTGACATGGTGAAACCCTGTCTCTACTAAAAATACAAAAAATTAGCCAGGAGTGGTGGTGTGTACCTTTAATTCCAGCTACCTGGGAGGCTGAGGGAAGAGAATGGCTTGAACCCAGGAGATGGAGACTGCAGTGAGCCAAGATCGCACCACTGCACAACAGCCTGGGCAACAGAGCCAGACTCCATCTCTTTTTTTTTTTTTTTAAGACGGAGTTTCACTCTTGTTACCCAGGCTGGAATGCAACGGCGCGATCTCGGCTCATCGCAACCTCCGCCTCCTGGGTTCAGGCAATTCTCCTGCCTCAGCCTCCTGAGTAGCTGGGATTACAGGCATGTGCCACCATGCCCAGCTAATGTTTTGTATTTTTAGTAGAGACGGGGTTTCACCATGTCGACCAGGATGGTCTCGATCTCTTGACCTCGCGATCCACCTGCCTCAGCCTCCCAAAGTGCTGGGATTACAGGCTTGAGCCATCGCGTCCGGCTCCATCTCAAAAAAAAAAAAAACAAAAAAACAAAAAAACAAAAGCTGGGTGTGGTGGCTCATGCCTATAATCCCAGCACTTTGGGAGGCCAAGGTGGGTGAATCATTTCAGGTCAGGAGTTCCAAGGCCAGCCTAACATGATGAAACCCCACCTCTAATAAAAATACAAAAAAAATTAGAGGGCATAGTGGCACATGCCTATAGTTCCCAGCTACTCTGGAGACTGACGCAGGACAATCTCCTGAACCTGGGAGGCAGAGGTTGCAGTTAGCCGAGATCGCGCCACTGCACTCCTGCTTGGATGACACAGCCAGGTTCCATTTTGAAAAACAAAAAAAAAACGAACCCAAAAAACTAGTGGTACAACACGTTCTAAAGAAGTTCAGTGTTCTCTTCCCCAGCCCACATCACAGATAGCTATACAGAGAATAACTTTCCAGAAATCACTTGGGTCACATTTGGGTCAGTGACACAAAAATCATGTTTGCTGACCTTTGTAAGAACTTATTTGGCATTCTGCATCACACTAAGCTAAATGTGGAATGACCAAAGACTAAACTGCATAATTACAATCCTGGCAAATAACTAAAAACCGAAAGAATTTAGATTTAAAAATGAATTCTGCTAATCAGAACTCAAAGAAACCCAATAATGGGAGCCCATCTTCTATTTTTTGATAATAATTTGGTTTGAGGATAATAAAGGAAACTCACCAACTTCTACCTTTTTTGGAAAAAAAAAAAAAAAAAAAAAAAAAAAAAAAGAGTGGGCTGGGCGTGGTGGCTCAAGCCTGTAATCTTAGCACTTTGGGAGCCCAAGGCGGGCAGAGCATGAAGTCAAGAGATCGAGACCATCCTGGCCAACGGGGTGAAACCTAGTCTCTCCTAAAAATATAAATATTGGCCTGGCAAGGTGGCGCATGCCTGTAATGCTAGCACTTTGGGAGCCCAAGGCGGGCAGATCATGAAGTCAAGAGATCGAGATCATCCTGGTCAACATGGTGAGACCCCATCTCTATTAAAAATACAAAAATCTGCCAAATGCAGTGGCTCACACCTGTAATCCTAGCACTTCGGGAGCCCAAGGTGAGCAGATCACAAGAGATCAAGACCATTCTGGCCAACATGGTGAATCCCTATCTCTACTGAAAAAAAACAGATTAGCCAGACATGGTGGCATGTGCCTGTAATCTCAACTACTCAGAAGGCAGAGGCAGGAAAATTGGTGGAACCTGGGAGGCGGAGGTTGCAGTGAGCCAAGACTGCGCCATTGCACTCCAGCCTGGGCAGCAGAACAAAACTCTTTCTCAAAAAAGAAAATTGAGTAAGCATTTCATGAGCAGTTAAACCCTTAGGTTATCACCTAAAAAATAGGGTATCATAATAATGAATCAACTCATTGTTAATTAATTTTTCTTTTGTTTTTTTGAGATGGAGTCTCACTCTGTCTCATAGGCTGGAGTGCAGTGGCATGATCTCAGCTTATTGCAACCTCTGCCTCCCGGGTTTAGGCAATTCCCTGCCTTAGCTTCCCTAGTAGCAGGGATTATAGGCACCCACCACCATGCCTGGCTAATTTTTTAAATTTTTACGCTTATTTTTTTGGTCTTTTTGTTTTTCTCCTTTTTGTGGAGAACGGGGTCTTGCTATATTGCCCAGGCAGGTCTCTAACTCCTGGGCTCAAGCTATCCTCCCATCTCTGCCTCCCTAAGAGTTGGGATTACAGGCGTGAGCCACAGCGCCCAGCATTTTAAAAAAATTTTTAGTAGAGACAGGGTTTCACCATCTTGGCTAGGCTGGTCTTTAACTCCTGACCTTGTGATCCACCCGCCTTGGCCTCTGGGATTACAGATGCCAGCCACTACGCCCAGCCTGGAATTTCTATACACATAGGGCATGCATGGTTAAGTCATTTCTACCACTTTAAACCTAGAAAATGATAATTTATGTTAATGTTTCTGAACGTTTTCTTTTTGTATTAATGCTCCTTTAAGAAGCGTTTTAGGCCGGGCGCGGTGGCTCAAGCCTGTAATCCCAGCACTTTGGGAGGCCGAGGCGGGTGGATCACGAGGTCAAGAGATCGAGACCATCCTGGTCAGCATGGTGAAACCCCGTCTCTACTACAAATACAAAAATTCAGCTGGGCATGGTGGCATGTGCCTGTAATCCCAGCTACTCAGGAGGCTGAGGCAGGAGAATTGCCTGAACCCAGGAGGCGGAGGTTGCAGTGAGCCGAGATCGCGCCATTGCACTCCAGCCTGGGTAACAAGAGCGAAACTCCATCTCAAAAAAAAAAAAAAAAAAAAAGCGTTTTAAGAACTACCACACCCCATCAATCCCATGAAATTTTAATACCATAGATATCCTATGTGCTCTGTGCGTATCTGTGCTTTATACAATCAACCAGTAAGATTCACACATACTCTCACACACACACAAACCAATTTTCACCTCCTTAGGGGTAGTATCTCCCACGTTAAGAATGTACAGCAATATGGCTAGGTGTGGTGACTCACATCTGTAATACCAGCACTTTGGGAGGCTGAGGAGGGTGGATCACCTGAGGTCAGGAGTTCGAGACCAATCTTCTCCAACTTGGTGAAACTCATCTCTACTAAAAATACAAAAACGGCCAGGTGTGGTGGCTCACGCTTGTAATCCAAGCACTTTGGAGGCCAAGGTGGGCAGATCGCCTGAGGTCGGGAGTTCAAGACCAGCCTGACCAACAAGGTGACACTCCGTCTTTATATTTAAAAAAAAAAAAAAAAAAAGAAGAAAAATACAAAAATACACTACAGGCATTACAGGCATGGTGGCAGGCCTCTGTAGTTCCAGCTACTCAGGAGGATGAGGCAGAAGAATTGCTTACACTTGGGAGGCAGAGGTTGTGGTGAGCTGAGATCACACCACTGCACTCCAACCTGGGCAACAAAGCAAGACTCTAAAAAATAAAAAAGTAAAAATAAAGACGGGTGCAGTGGCTCACCCGAGTTTGAGACTAGCCTGACCAACATGTTTAAACCCCGTCTGTACTAAAAATACAAAAATCAGCCAGGCATGGTGGTGGACACTTGTAATTCCAGCTATTCGGGACACTGAGCCAAAAGAATTGCTTGAACCTGGGAGATGGAGGTTGCAGTGAGCCAAGATCACGCCACTGCATGCAAGCCAGGATGACAAAGTGAGACTCCCGTCTCAGGAACAAAAAACAAACACTACCAATAAAAGTACAGCAATAATGTATGGTATATTTTTGCTTCTTTCAATTACAGAAATTTCCTCTGCCAGCACCAGTTGAGAAAAGTTTATCGCAAAGGTATAGAACCAAGGATGTGTTAAGTATTTCTTCTGACATCTACAACTCTACCACTGCAAATTCAGGCTTTCCCCCAAGCTTAAATATTATTTCTAAAGTCGGAGATTACTTTATCAAACTAAATATATAACTTTTACAACTCAAAGACATGAAAGATATGACCCATACATGTTTACTTCCTTCACCTTTAAGATACCTACCTCCTTTCTCACTGTCGTAGTGTGATGCATCAAACTGAGCATCATCATTAGGGAGCTGCACACTGGCTATCACAAGATGGTTTTGTTCATCCGATGTGTGTGTCCCCAGCACAAGTCGATGAATGCTGAAATCTTTCCCTTCTGGTCTGAAACAGCAATATACGGTCACTATTCAAATTAGTAACATCAAGAAAATATGAAGTCAACAATATACATGTTATGTAAAAGGCACTATTACAACCAGGTTTTTTCACCCGGGGCTGGAATGGAGTGGTACAATCTTGGTTCACTGCAACCTCCAGCTCTCGGGTTCAAGCTATTCTCGTGCCTCAGCCTCCCAAGTAACTAGGACTACAGGCACCTGCCACCACACTTGGCCTCAAGTGATCTACCCACCTCAGCCTCCCAAAGTGCAGGGATTACAGGCAAGAGCCACTGTGCCCAGCCAAGAGCCTTATTTTCTACTTAATTACTCTGGAGAAAAAGTAAAACGTTTAATGGAATAAAATATGAATTAACTATTCACTCACTACAACAGGTTAGAGAAAACCATTGTTGGGTACGCTAATAATTTTTTTTTTTAATATTTATTTATTTATTTATTTTTTGAGACGGAGTTTCACTCATGTTACCCAGGCTGGAGTGCAATGGCGCAATCTCGGCTCACAGCAACCTCCGCCTCCTGGGTTCAGACAATTCTCCTGCCTCAGCCTCCTGAGTAGCTGGGATTACAGGCACGCACCGCCATGCCCAGCTAATTTTTTGTATTTTTAGTAGAGACGGGGTTTCACCATGTTGACCAGGATGGTCTCGATCTCTTGACCTCGTGATCCACCCGCCTTGGCCTCCCAAAGTGCTGGGATTACAGGCTTGAGCCATCGCGCCCGGCCTAATAATTTTGTTTACTAAAACTTTCATTAAAAAGGAAAAAAGGGGAAAGGGTACAAAGAAAATCCAAAGAAAAAAATGGAAAAAGGGAAAAGAGAAAATTAGATTAAGCAAACCAATTTTTCAGATATTTACTAAATACCTAATCAACAGACACATTGCTCCAAATGCTATGGAAGTACAGAGATGATTAAGACATGATTTTTGTCCTTAAAAAACCCTCAGCTGGCTAATCCCAGCTACTCAGGAGGCTGAGGCATGAGAATGGCTTGAACTCAGAAGGCAGAGGTTGCAGTGAGCGGATATCGTGCCACTGCACGCCAGCTTGGGTGACAGAGAAAGAAAGACAGAAAGAGAGAGAGAGAGAAAATTACAAAATTTGCCTAAGATCACACAGCTACTAAGTAACAGAAGTACACTGAAGTCCAAATCTGACTTTTGATACGGGAGAGCACACTGGGAGAGAAAGCCGATTAAAACTGACTTTTTAGTGTCCTGAATGCAATCTTAAGACATTCCGTACTCCATACTGGGCCAAGGGCATCCGCACCATCTGGGAACTTATTAGAAATGCAGATTTGGCTGGGCGCGGTGGCTCAAGCCTGTAATCCCAGCACTTTGGGAGGCCGAGGTGGGTGGATCACAAGGTCAAAAGATTGAGACCATCCTGGTCAACATGGTGAAACCCCGTCTCTACTAAAAATACAAAACATTAGCTGGGCATGGTGGTGCGTGCCTGTAATCTCAGCTACTCAGGAGAATTGCCTGAACCCAGGAGGCGGAGGTTGTGGTGAGCCGAGATCGCGCCATTGCACTCCAGCCTGGGTAACAAGAGTGAAACTCCGTCTCAAAAAAAAAAAAAAAAAAAAAAAAAAAAGAAATGCAGATTCTTCCATCTACTCCATACCTATTGAATCAGAAACTCTAGAAGGCGGGGCACAACTATGTTTTACAATACCACCAACTGATTATGATGCACATAAAATTTTGAGAACCCCTGGTAGAGATGGGAAAGACGCTACACAAGAAGAATTCATTGAGCTTTATAAATTGACTGCCTGTAAAATGGAGAAAGAGAAAATGAAAAACAAATGCCAATTAGGATAAAAAGAAATAGGAACAATATGAAGAGAAAGTTGGGGTAAGATATTCATGGAAGGAATTATTCCATTTACAACATGTCTAATTGGGAAAGACAGTAAGATACATCAGGGAAGACACCAGCAAGCAGAAGAAAAATCAGGAAAAGCTCTGGAAAAGTTAGGTCTAAAGATACCAATAGGAATTCTTTTGCACAGATGTGACAGGCAAAGCTTTGAGAACATCTACCATACATTGAAAAAACAGAAATGATTGTTTCCTATGATCCATGAAACAAATTTAAAGAAAGAAAAAAAGAGAGATGAAAAGAGGAATATGAACAGCAAATTGGAATTACCTGCATGTAGAAGGCTAGACAAAGAACCAGAAGAAGAATGAAGGGGAGGACAATGCTATAGAACTACAATTGTGGTTCTTCTTTTTTTTTTTTTTAAAGGGGGAAATGGATATGAATAAACACCAGAAAAAGAACACACACAAAAGTAAACACTGCATCAGGGCTGCTTGCTTGTAAGTAACCCTCATCTTAAACCCCAAAAATAGGGCCAGGCACTGGGGCTCATGCCTGTAATCCCAGCACTTGGGGAGGTCAAAGTGGAAGGATCACTAAAGCCCAGAAGTTAAAGAACAGTCTGGGCAGCACAGCAGAAAATTTTTTCAAAAATTAGCCAGGCATGGTAGCGTGTGCCTGTAGTCCCGACTATTCTAGAGGCGAAGGCAGGGGGGATCCCTTGGCCTAGGAGGTCAAAGCTGCAGGGAAGGCCGGGCGCAGTGGCTCAAGCCTGTACTCCCAGCACTTTGGGAGGCTGAAGCGGTGGATCACGAGGTCAAGAGATCGAGACCATCCTGGTCAACACGGTGAAACCCCGTCTCTACTAAAAATACAAAAAATTAGCTGGGCATGGTGGCATGTGCCTGTAATCCCAGCTACTCAGGAGGCTGAGGCAGGAGAATTGCCTGAACCCAGGAGGCGGAAGTTGCGGTGAGCCGAGATCGCGCCATTGCACTCCAGCCTGGGTAACAAGAGTGAAACTCCGTTTCAAAAAAAAAAAAAAAGCTGCAGGGAACTCTTGATTGTGCCACTGCAACCCAGTCTGGGCCACAGAACAAGGTCCTGTCTTAAAAACAATTCTCAGCCAGGCACGGTGGCTCACGCCTGTAATCCGAGGTGGATGATCACCTGAGGTCAGGAGTTCAAGACCAGCCTGGACAACACAGCAAAACCCTGTCTCTACTAAAAATATAAAAAATTAGCTGGGCATGATGCAGGGGTGCCTGTAATACCAGCTACTTGGGAGGCTGGGGGCAGGATAATTGCTTGAACCCGGGAGGCAGAGCTTACAGTGAGCTGAGATCGTGTCACTACGCTCCAGCCTGGGGAACAAGAGCCTCCATCTCAAAGAAACAATTTTCATTATCTAGATTTGCTAAAGCAAAAAACTAAGATGACAGTACAGATTTCAGCCTTGGGGAATTAAGTATTTAATTCTTGCTTTCTAAACCTAGCTAGTCATTCTATTTTTTTATTTATTTTATTTTATTTTTTGTTGCTTTCATAGGCTAGCAGCTAGTCATTCCATTATATTACCTGGAAAGCTTCTGAAAAATAGGGGGTCAAGGGTGTTTAGTAGGTATGGGGTGGCCAATATTTGTGATCCACTAGTCCAAGAAGCACAATTTAGCATATGACCATAGTAAATCTGGAATCACCACTCAAGTACATTTTTCATCAATTACTCTGTCACAAGTTCTTTTTCTTTGAGACAGGGTGGCACTCTGTAGCCCAAGCTGGAGCACAGTAGCAGGATCACAGCTCATGCAGCCTTGATCTCCCAAGGCTCAGGTGCTCCTCCTGCCTCAGTCCCTGCTGAAGAGCTAGGAATACAGGTGTGCACCACCATGCCCTGATAACAGTTAAATTTTTAGTAGATATGGGGTTTTTACCGTGCTGCCCAGGC
Source organism: Sapajus apella (assembly GCF_009761245.1). Lineage (NCBI taxonomy): Eukaryota > Metazoa > Chordata > Mammalia > Primates > Cebidae > Sapajus > Sapajus apella. The sequence goes on along the minus strand of NW_022437002.1, from coordinate 4,666,156 downwards.
TAGTTTTGAACTCCTGGCTTGAAGCGATCCATCTGTCTCAGCTTCCCAAAGTGCTGGGATTACAGGTATAAGCTACTATACCCAGCACATAAATTCTTAAATGGTTTGAATTACCACTGAAAACACATGACAGGATTGACTCCGTGACGGGAATGACTCCAATTCTCCCGATTTTCCAAAGCAATTTTTTTTTTTTAATATAGAGTTTCCCTCTTGGTGCCCCAGCTCACCAGAAACTCCGTCTCCTGGGTTCAAGCAATTCTCTTGCCTCAGCCTCCCCAGTAGCTGGGGTTACATGCATGAATCACCATGCCTGGCTAATTTTTTTGTGTGCTTTTAGTAGAGACAGCGTTTCACCACGTTGGCCAGGCTGGTCTCGAACTCCTGACCCTATGGTCTGCCTCCCCTACCAAAGTGCTGGGATCACAGGCATGAAATCACCATGCCGGGCCCAGAAGCTTCTTTATCGTGACCAGGAGTTCCACATTCAATTCATCATGAGAATTGCTTGGGGAGGCGGGGCGTGGTGGTACATGCTTGTGATCCCAGCTACTTGGGAGGCTGAGGAATCTTTCTCTCTCCACAACTAACTATAATTATTAGTTTATATCTGTCACTTCCAACTAAACACTGTGTTCCCTGAAGGCAGGTACCATGGCATTCTATGAGAATTCAAATTAAGTTTTGTTGAGGCCGGGCACAGTGGCTGACGCCTGTAATCCCAGCACTTTGGGAGGCCCAGACAGGTGGATCACCAGAGGTCAGGGGCTGGAGACCAGCCTGTCCAACATAGTGAAATCCTGTCTCTTCTAAAAACACAAAAGATATTAGCTGGGCGTGGTGGCAGGTGCCTGCAATCCCAGCTACTTGGGAGGCTGAGGCAGGAAAATCGCTTGAACCTGGGAGGCGGAAGCTGCAGTGAGCTGAGATCCCGCCACTGCACTGCAGCCTGGACAACAGAGTAAAACTCCATCTTGTCTGAAGAATGGGTGGGGGGAAAAAAAAATAAAAGGGCCGGGCATAGTGGCTCACACCTGTAATCCCAGCACTTTGGGAGGCAGAGGTGGGTGGATCATGAGGTCAGGAGTTCAAGACCAGTCTGGTCACCAAGGTGAAACTTCGTCTCTAAAAATTACAAAGTTTTGTTTTAAGGACTGGACTCATGGTAACACTTTTTTTTTTTGAGGGGTGGGTAAGAGATGGGGTCTATGCTATCAAGGCTGGTCTCCAACTCCTGGCCTCAAGGAAGCCTCCTGCCTGGGCCTCCCAAAGTGCTCGGACTGCAAGTGTGAGTCACTGCTCCTGGCAGTAATTAATGCTTTTTGAAAGTTGACAAGTTTTGTATTATTATTTGGTCAGCTACAGCTATTCAATTCAGTATCAGAGAAAACGCCAACATGTTTTCTCGTCTCAGAAAAATTACAAAATCATTATTTTGTCTTACTTTGCAGCCTAGAAAAAATGTCACCAAGGCCGGGCACGGTGGCTCACGCCTGTAATCCTAGCACTTCGGGAGGCCGAGGTGGGTGGATCACCTGAGGTCAGGCGTTCAAGACCAGCCTGGCCATCATGGTGAAACCCCGTCTTTGGAAAAAAAAAAAGAAAAAATTTTTCACCAAGAGGTTTTGATCACATGGCCTCTCCGGGTGACTGAAGAACGGATAACAGAAAATCAATATGAGAAATCTACATTGAAGACACATCAAAATAACGTTCAGGAGAGTCATGTCACCTGGTTACATCTGGAAGCCACTGGGCAGTTAGGCTGGGCCACTCCAGAGCATGGGTCATCACCAAATCATAAAGAAAAGGAGTGTTCTTCTTCCATATTTTGTACTCCTCGTTGATCACTCGTTCTTCCACTGCGTCGTCGAAGGCTGCTAAAATTTTTTAAACAGATTAAGTCAGCAAACAAACGGAAGCCGAGTAAACATCTGCAAAGCTACCAGCATGACTCCTACAACCTGACTCTGAAATGGAGGGGATCTGTCTAAATCCCCACGGCGGGGGCACCCACACTCCACCTTCGCGGCGCTGGAACTCCTCGGGCCATGCCCGCCAGACACTCCGTTACCCGTTCCAGGCCACGGCGCCAGGCCCTCCGAGCACGCTCGCGCGCGCAGAAACTCGCAAGCCCGACGAAGAGGCCGGAGCTTCAAGCCTTGTAGATAGGAAGCGGCGTCCCGAGGATCGGGACAGAGGCCGAGAGACCGACTTCGGGGGCGGGAGGAGGAACAAACACCCCGCCGGGGACCCCACCGCCGGCTTTGCCAGCTGCGACAGACGTCGGTCCTACGGAACCGGCGCGCCGTTAGCCCGCCCCGAGAGGAGTTCTCTCCTCACGCCTTCGGTACCGAAGACTGCACTCTGCAAACTCGGGCCTGCCCTCACTGTTAGGCCGTGTCGAGGCCGCGCCGCAATCCCGGCTCCCCCTGCCCTCTTCGGGCGGTCCCAGTACCCTCACCTTCCTTGTCGGCCATGGCGAGCAAGCGAGCCGGGGGAATCCTGGGGTCGAGCGTTGCGGGAGGGGCGGGGAGGCTGCAAGCGCTGGCTCTACGCGCGGGGCCTCTATTGTTTCCTGCGCCCCCTGCGTGAGGGCCGACTCGCGCACCTTCGCGCCAACACCAGCCAATCGGAGTGCTCCTAACGGCCAGGTGGGCGGGGAAGCCGTGTTAGCGACCTATCCAGACGTGCGGAGTAGCTTACCGCGGGACCGAGGCGCGCTCTGCGCCCCTCCCCCCACGCCTACCATAGCAGACTTCTAGCGACTGCGAGCGCCGGGGTAGACGGGACTGCTCCCGGCCAGGATCACGTGAGACGTTTAGTCCACACACTCCCGCGGCCCGAGGGCAGCCATTTTCTTGAAGGCTGTTAAGCTTACGACCCTTTCAGAGTACTGAGATGAAAAATCAGAATGTCTTCGGGTCTAATGATCAATCTTCGGGGTGAGAGGGAGAAAAGAACCTCACCATTCAGACCCAGAAGGGTTTCATTCAAGGGGCCCTTCAAATGTTTTTCCTTAGTTTTTAGAAGGAACTAGTAATGAAGGAAGCGCAGAAGATGGGGTTTTGGCCTTTTAAACTTGTCATCAAAGCGGCAGGGTAGGGACTATAGTAGGTCGGCTGTCAAGTCTGAAAATGGTATGTGGCCCTTTAAGAGTGTCTGCCAAGGGGCGGAGTCTAGAGCGGAAGTAGTAGCAGGGGCCGAAGTCCCGCAGATGAAGGGCGGAAGTAAGAGTGTCTAATCCTAGCAGTCATGGCGCAGGAAGAGGAAGATGTTCGAGATTACAATTTGACTGAGGAACAGAAGGCGATCAAGGCCAAGTATCCGCCAGTCAATAGGAAGTACGAGTGTGAGTAGGTGGCTTACTTCTATCTTCAGACGTGGGCACACAGGCATCCCCTCTCCTTACCCGCGGCTTCCTGCTGCTGCTGCTTCTACTTTGCCCCATGGGTGCCTCAAGCATGATCCCATTGTGTCCCGTACTGTAGTCTCGTTCGTACTGGTCCTGGAGATGCTGCTGTAAAAAGCCACCTGGTTTAATAGTCGCGAGACCTGGCCTCCCACATTTACAGTCTCTTGAACCTGTTCCGCATCGGCCTGATCACATTTATCTTGGTGATTTCTAAAGATAATTATATTTTCCGGCGTTTGAAAGGTTGTTGTCCCCATGTTTCTCCCAACAGTGAGATAGAGTGTACCAGGTTAAAGGACTCAGAAGGCTAATTAGGGGATATCTAACTTGACGTTTCACCTCGATCATATTAGTTAAAAGACCTGGTTTTGACATTTATTTATGACAATTATTTTTTAAAATGATTGTTTTAGGCTGGGCACGGTGGCTCACACACCGTGAGCCGAGATCGCACCATTGCACTCCAGCCTGGGCAACAAGAGCGAACAACGTCTAAAAAAAAAAAAAAAAGAGCTGGGCGCGGTGGCTCCAGCCTGTAATCCCAGCACTTTGGGAGGCCGAGGCGGGTGGATCACGAGGTCAAGAGATCGAGACCATCCTGGTCAACATGGTGAAACCCCGTCTCTACTAAAAATACAAAAAATTAGCTGGGCATGGTGGCGCGTGCCTGTAATCGCAGCGACTCAGGAGGCTGAGGCAGGAGAATTGCCTGAACCCAGGAGACGGAGGTTGTGGTGAGCCGAGATCGCGCCATTGCACTCCAGCCTGGGTAACAAGAGCGAAACTCCGTCTCAAAAAAAAAAAAAGAAAAAAAATCTAGGCCGGGCGCGGTGGCTCATGCCTGTAATTGCAGCACTTTGGGAGGCCGAGGTGGGCGAATCACGAGGTCAAGAGATCGAGACCATCCTGGCCAACATGGTGAAACCCCGTCTCTACTAAAAATACAAAAATTAGTTGGGTGTGGTGGCGTGCGCCTGTAGTCCCAGCTACTTGGGCAGCTGACCCTGGAGGCAGAGGTTGCAGTGAGCCCAGATTGTGCCACTGCACTCCAGCCTGGCGCCTGGCGACAGTGAGACTCTGTCTCAAAAAAAAAAAAAAAAAAAAAAAATCTGTCTTAAAGGTTAAGCTATCATCATCCCTAAAGTTGGCGGTGGTTTATGGAGCGCATATCTGTCTTATCTGCTTAAAATCTTTAATTTCTCATCGTCCTCTGTAAAATCTACTTATTTACCATAGCATTATAGGTTCTGTGCTTTCTGGACCTGGCATACCTCCCTAGCATATCTCCTTTTACACGCCTGTAAACCCAGCACTTTGGGAGTCCAAGGCAGGCGGATCACCTGAGGTCAGGAGTTCGAGACCATTCTGGCCAACATGGTGAAACCCCGTCTCTACTAAAAATAAAAAAATTGGCCGGGCGCGGTGGCTCAAGCCTGTAATCCCAGCACTGTGGGAGGCCGAGGCGGGTGGATCACGAGGTCAAGAGATCGAGACCATCCTGGTCAACATGGTGAAACCCCGTCTCTACTAAAAATACAAAAAATTAGCTGGGCATGGTGGCGCGTGCCTGTAATCCCAGCGACTCAGGAGGCTGAGGCAGGAGAATTGCCTGAACCCGGGAGACAGAGGTTGCGGTGAGCGGAGATCGCGCCATTGCACTCCAGCCTGGGTAACAAGAGCGAAACTCCGTCTCAAAAAAATAAATAAATAAATAAAAATAAAAATAAAAATACAAAAATTAGCCAGGCATAGTAGTGGGCACCTGTAATCCCAGCTACTAGATAGGCTGAGACAGGAGAATTGCTTGAACTTGGGAGGCGGAAGTTGCAGTGAGCCAATATCGTGCCACTGCACTCCAGCCTGGGCGACAGAGGGAGACTCAGTCTCAAAAAAAACTATTTTTAATAGGTCATATATATTGATTTTAAATTCGAAAAGTATAACATATGCAGTGAAAAGTAACTCTAGCAGCCCGGATCCCCAACCACCTAGTTCCCTTCTGTAGAGCAGTCGTTGTTACCTTTTTCTTACATATACATACCTAGATGTTCTAGTCTTGTCTTTAACCAATTTTCAGTTGATGGACATTTAGGGTATTTCTACTTTTTTGTTGTTAGGAACAGTGCAGCACTGAATACACTTGTACATCCATTGCTTTGTACATATGCAAATGTAGCTATAGAATCAAGTTCTCAAAGTTAAATGGCTTTGCCAAAGGATATTTGTATTTTTTTTGTTTCCACTGCTAAGACTCATACATTTTTTAAAAGGATGTATGTATTTTTAACTTGGACAGTTGCTCTCTACAGCAGTTGTACCAATTTATACTTTAACTAGTATTGTATGAATATGCCTCTTCTCACTTTTACTAATTGTTACCATACTTTTTGGTCTTTTCCAATTTGTATACTTCGTTTTTCTCATTATAAGTGAAGTTGAACATATTTTAGCGTTTTGGAAGCTATTTGTATTTCCCATTCTAGGTTGTGCATGCTAATATTCTTGGCCCTTTTTTCTCTTAGGTTATTTTTTTCTCTTGGGTTATTGGTTTTTCTTACTATGCAAAAAGTATTTTTACGTAGTGCAGTTCATTAATCAGTGGTCCCCAACCTTTGTGGCACCAGAGACTGGTATCATGGATGTCAGTTTTTCCATCAACAGGGGTTTTGGGGGAGGATCATTTCAGGATGATTCAAGCACATTACATTTATTGTGCATTTTATTTCTGTTAGTATTACATTATGATATATAATGAAATAATTTTACAGCTCACCATAATACAGAATCAGTGGGAGACTTGAGCTTGTTTTCCTGCAACTAGATGGTCCCATCTGGTATGACAGATTATCAGGCTTTAGATTCTCATGAGGAGCACACAGCCTAGATCCCTCGAATGTGCAGTTTACAGTAGAATTCAAGCTCCTTTGAGAATCTAATGCTGCGCCTGATATGAAAGGAAGCGGAGATCAGGCAGTAATGTGAGCAATGGGGAGCTGTTGTAAATACAGAAAAAGCTTTGTGAGCTCACCTCCTGCTGTGCTGCCTAGTTCCTAACAGGCTACCAACCGGTACCAGCCTGGGGGTTGGAGACCCCCCTACATTAACCCTTTATTTTATTTTATTTTATTGTATTGTATTGTATTGTATTTTTGAGATGGAATCTCACTCTGTTGCCCAGGCTAGAGCGCAGTGGTGCGATCTCTGCTCACTGCAACCTCCGCCACCCAGGTTCAAGTAATTCTCCTGCCTCAGCCTCCCAAGTAGCTGGGATTACAGGCACCCGCCACCATGCCCAGCTAATTTCTTTTGTATTTTTAGTAGAGACAGTGTTTCATCATGTTGAACCAGCCGGTCTCAAACTCCTGACCTCAGGTGATCCACCTGCCTCAACCTCCCAAAGTGCTAGGATTACAAGCATGAGCCACCGCACCCGGCCAACCCTTTTTTTCCTTTCTTTCTTTCTTTTTTTTTTTAGAGACAGAGTCTTGCTCTGTCATCCAGGCTGGAGTGCAGTGGCACCACCTCAGCTGGCAGCAACCTCCATTTCCTGGGTTCAAGTGATTCTTCTGTCTCAGCCTTCCAAGTGACTGGGATTACAGGGGCCCACCACCATGCCCAGCTAATTTTTTTGTGTTTTACCATGTTGGCAAGGATGGTCTTAAACTCCTGGCCTCAAATGACCAATCCACCCACCTCAGCCTCCCAAAGTGCTAGGATTACAGGCATGAGCCACCATGCCTGGCCAACCTTTTGTTTTATGGTTTTAAGATAAGATGTCATACTCGAGGAACGTGTTGCCCACTCTTGAGATTTTAAAATAATTTTTCTATGTTTCCTTATATACATTTGAAAATAAAACTTTTATTGAATAACCTGTGGCAAGGCCTGGTGGCTCACAGCTGTAATCCTAGCACAGAAGGAAGGCTGAGGCAGGTGGATCACTTGAGGCCAGGAGTTGGAGACCAGCCTGGCCAACATGGCGAAACCCAATCTCTACTAAAAGTATGAAAATTAGGCTGGGTGTGGTGGCTCATGCTTGTAATACCTGCAGTTTGGGAGGCCAAGGCAGATGGATCACAAGGTCAGGAGATCGAGACTATCCTGGCCAACATGGTGAAACCCTGTCTCTACTAAAAATACAAAAAAAAATTAGCAGGGCATGGTGGCTCGTGCCTGTAATCCCAGCTACTTGGGAGGCTGAGGCAGGAGAATCACTTCAACCAGGGAGTTGGAGGTTGCAGTGAGCTGAGATTGCGCTACTGCACTCCAGTCTGGCGACAGAATGAGACTCATCCCAAAAATAAATAAATAAAATAAAGAATAAAAATTAGATGGGTGTGGTGGTACATGTCTGTAATCCCAGCTACAGAGGATACTGAGGCAGGAGAATTGCTTTAATCTGGGAAGTGACGTTTGCCTTGAGCCAAGATTGTGCCATTGCACTTCAGCCTGGACAAGAGTGAGACTCTGTCTCAAAAAATAAAATAAGATCTAAAAAAAATTTTTTTCCCTGAGACAGTCTCGTTCTGCCACCCAAGCTGAAGTGGTGCAGTGGCGAGATTTCGACTCACTACAGCCTCTGCCTCCTGGACTCAAGTGATCCTCCCACCTCAGCCTCTTCAGTAGCTGGGATTACAGGCGTGTACCAGTTTACCCAGCTAATTTTTCTATTTTTAGCAGAGATGGAGTTTCACCACATTGGCCAGGCTGGTCTCGAATTCCTGACCTCAGGTGATCTGCCCGAAAGTTACAAAAGTTACTTTAGGCCTACCAAAGTGTTGGGATTACAGACCTGAGCCAACGCACCTGGCCAAAATACATCTTTTATTGAAGTATAATGTACTTATAGAAGAGTGCCCATGTCATAAGTGAATTTTCAGAAACTGAGTATACTCGCGTAATTAGTATAATAGCAGTTCTCAAAATCTAATCTCTGCATTCCTGGGATTCCCCCTTCCAGAGGGTCTGTGATGTCAAAACTATTTTTTCTCTCTCTCTCTTTTTTTTTTTTTTTTGAGACAGTCTCACTCTGTCGCCAGGCTGGAGTGCAGTGGCATGATTTCAGCTCACTGCAACCTCTGCCTCCCGGATGCAAGCGGATTTTCCTGCCTCAGCCTCCGGAATAGCTGGGATTACAGAGGTCAGCCATCATTCCCAGCTAATTTTTGCATTTTTAGTAGAGACAGGGTTTCACGTGTTGGCCAGGATGGTCTCCATCTCCTGACCTCATGATCCACCTGCCTCAGCCTCCCAAAGTGTTGGGATTACAGGTGTGAGCCACTGCACCCAGCTTCAAAACTATTTTCATGATAATACTGAGATGTTATTGTTTTCACTGTGTTGATATTTGTACTGGTGGGGCAAAATCAATGGTTGATAAAACTGGCCTCAGCCTGTAATCCCAGCTACTCCAGAGGCTGAGGTGGGAAGTGTTAAAATGCAGGAGCTGAATGAAGAGGCCCTCCGAAACAGGCTTTGTGTGAGCAGCATGGCTGTCCACCTGGGTGCAGGTAGGCTGAGACCAAAAAGGGGATCAGCAAAGGGCGGTGGGGTAGCAGTTGGTTTTATAGGTTGTGGGGAAGGCAGTGGAAAGTTACAAAAGTTACTTTAGGGCGGTTTTTTTTGCAAGCTGGGAGAGGGTTGTAGGGTGTGGAGTCAAGGTCAGTTACAAAGTCTAATGGCCTTGTCAATTGAGGCCGGAATAAGAAACAATAGAGAATGTCTTAAAGTTAAGTAGGCACCTCAGGGGTTGATCATTTCTTCCTGTTTTCCTGACTTTCCAGCTACTTCAGGTTTTCTGATTCCAGAAGGCACTCCAGAGGTGTACATGTGGTTCATGGGGATCGTCATGCCGTCCACGGTGTGGTCAGACCTTACAGGAAGATCACTTGAACCCAGGAGTTTGAGACTGGGTTTGGTCTTTTGAAGCTATAACTGTACCACTGCACTCTATCTTGGGCTGCAGAGCAAGGCTGGGCTCTATTTTTTGGAGCTATAATTCCTCCCACTGCACTCCATCCTGGGCTACATAGTGAGTCCCTGTCTGTGAAAGGAAAGCAAAAACAAAAGCTCTTGGCCCCTTAGCACAAATTCAGGCAGCAGCACCAAACTGTATGATACAAAGGGTCTCCCTGGGCCAGGCACGTAACTCACTCCTGTAATCCCAGCACTTTGGGAAGCCAAGGCAGGCGGATCACAAGGTCAGGAGTTCGAGACCAGTCTGGCCAACACAGTGAAACCTCATCTCTACTAAAAATACAAAAATTAGCTAGGCATGCTGGCGTGCGCCTGTAGTCCCAGCTACTCAGGAGACTGAGGCAATGAGAATCGCTTGAATCTGGGAGGCGGAGGTTGCAGTGAGCCGAGATTGCGCTACTGCACTTCAGCCCAGGTGACAATGCGAGACTCTGTCTGAGAAAAAAAGAAAGGGTCTCCCTCTGTCTCCCAGTCTGGAGTACCATGGCATTGCCATTGCTCACAGCAACCTTGAACTCCTAGGCTCAAGCTGTCCTCTCACCTCAGCCTCCCGAGTAGCTGGGACTACTGTCTATGCCTGGCCACCAAGCCCAACTAATTATTTTTATTTTTCGTGGAGATGCAGTCTTGCCTTGTTGCCTAGGTGGTCTTCAAATCCTGGCCTCAAGCAATCCTTCTGCCTTGGCCTCCTAAAGTGCTTGGATTACAGGCATTAGCTACTGCACCTAGCCCTAAGGACATTCTTCAGTAAAATGACTTTTTTTTTTAATTTTAAGTACAGGGTGGTAAATTAAACAAAGATCTGGGAGAGGTGGCTCACACCTATAATCCTAACACTTTGGGAGGCCTAGGCTGCAGGATTTCTTGAGCCCAGGAGTTCCAGATAAGTCTGGGCAACATAGTGAGACACATCTCTATCAAGAAAAAAAAAAAAAAAGCCAGGTGCGGTGGCTCATGCCTGTAATCCCAGCACTTTGGGAGGCCGAGGTGGGCGGATCATGGGGTCAGGAGATCCAGATCATCCTGGCTAACATGGTGAAACCTCGTCTCTACTAAAATACAAAAAATTAGCTGCGTATGATGGCACGCAGCTGTAGTCCCAGCTATTCAGTAGTCTGAGGCAGGAGAATCACTTGAACCTGGGAGGTGGAGGTTGCAGTGAGCTGAGATTGCGCCATTGCACTCCAGCCTGTGTGACAGAGCCAGACTCTGTCTCAAAAAAACACAAACAAAAGCTGGGCATGGTGGCATGTGCCTGTAGTCTTGTAGTTCCCGCTGCTAGGGAAGCTGAGCCAGAAGGATTGCCTGAACTCAGGAGTTCAAGGTTGCAGTGGGCTGTTATCATATTGCTATGCTCCCGCCTGGGTAAGAGTCCCTGACTCCAAAAGAGAAAAGAACATCCTTAGGCTAGGAGCAGTGGCTCACACCTATAATTCCAACAGTCTGGGAGGACAAGGTGAAAGGATCACTTGAAGCTAGGAATTTGAGACCAACCTGTGAAACCTAATGAGACCTCCATCTTTTTAATAGAAAAAGAAAAAAAAAAAATAGCTGGGCATGGTGGTTGGTGCATGCCAGAAGTCCCAGCGACTTAGAGGCCGAGGCAGGAGGGATCTCTTGAGCCCATGAGGTCAAGGCTGCAGTGAGCCATGGTTGTGCCACTATACTCCATCTTGGTAGATAGTGTGTGCCATTTCTTAAAAAAAAAAACTGAAGGCCGGGTGCAGTGGTTTACGACTGTAATCCCAGCACTTTGGGAGGCCGAGTGCTCGGGTGGATCACCTGAGGTCTGGAGTTTGAGACCAGCCTGGCCAACATGGTGAAACCCTGCCTCTACTAAAAATACAAAAATTAGGCCAGGCGTAGTGGCTCACGCCTATAATCCAAGCACTTTGGAGGTCAAGGCAGGCGGATCATCTAAGGCTGGGAGTTCAAGACCAGCCTGACCAACATGGTGAAACCCTGTCTTAAAAAAAAAAAATTAGCCATGCATGGTGGCGCATGCCTGTAATCCCAACAACTCAGGAGGCTGAGGGCAGGAGACTCACTTGAACCCGGGAGTTGGAGGTTGCAGTGAGCTGAGATCGTACCACTGAACTCCAGCCTGGATGACAGAGGAGACTCTGTCTCAAAAAAAAAAATTATTTTTTAAAGAATATCCTGGGGCCGGGCGTGGTGGCTCAAGCCTGTAATCCCAGCACTGTGGGAGGCCGAGGCGGGTGGATCACGAGGTCAAGAGATCGAGACCATCCTGGTCAACATGGTGAAACCCGGTCTCTACTAAAACTACAAAAAATTAGCTGGGCATGGTGGCGCGTGCCTGTAATCCCAGCTACTCAGGAGGTTGAGGCAGAATCGCTTGAACCCAGGAGGCACAGGTTGTGGGGAGCTGAGATCACGCCATTGCATTCTAGTCTGGGCAACAAGAGCAAAACTCCATCTCAAAAAAAAGAAAAAAAAAAAAAGAATATCCTTGATGAATCAGTAAGAACTATAGATGTTATTAAATCTTAACTTTTTAATATTCTGAATATGTACCTTTTTAATTGTCAACAAAATAGTCTGTAAAATATTTGAAGAGATTTATTCTCAGCCAAATGTAAGTGACCATGGCCCCTGACATAGACCTCAGGCGGTCCTCAGAACATGTGCTCAAAGTGGTCAGGACACAGCTTGGTTTTATACATTTCAGAGAGGCATGAGACATCAATCAAATACATTTTTTTTTTTTTTTTTTTTTTTTTTGAGACGGAGTTTCACTCATGTTACCCAGGCTGGAGTGCAATGGCGCGATCTCGGCTCACCGCAACCTCCGCCTCCCGGGTTCAGGCAATTCTCCTGCCTCAGCCTCCTGAGTAGCTGGGATTACAGGCACGCGCCGCCATGCCCAGCTAATTTTTTGTATTTTTAGTAGAGACGGGGTTTCACCCTGTTGACCAGGATGGTCTCGATCTCTTGACCTCGTGATCCACCCGCCTCGGCCTCCCAAAGTGCTGGGATTACAGGCTTGAGCCACCGTGCCCGGCCATCAATCAAATACATTTAAGAAATAATTTGGTTTGGTCCAGAAAGGTGGGACAACTCAAAGCCAGGGGGTGAGGGGAGTGGGAGGGTTACAGGCTGAGGGAGCTTTCCAGCGATAGTGAATTTAAACATTTTCTGGTAATTGGTTGAATGTGTCTAAAGACCTGGGATTGATAGAAAGAGAATGTTCTGGTTAAGATAAAAGATTGTGGAGAACAAAGTTCTTTAGAATTCTTATAATGGCAGCCCTTAGAAACAATAGATGACAAATGTTTCCTTTCAGATTTTAGTTAATCTCTTTAGGATTGGGAGGGTCTAGAAGAAAAAGATTATGTTAATAGAGATCTTTACAGATGCAAATTCTCCCCCACAGAGAACAACTTTGCAGGGCCATTATAAAATATGGCAAAGAAACATGTTTTGGGGTAAAATATTTTGATTTTCTTCCTTGTCTTTTAATGTTATGCCAAAGTCAGGTTAAATAAAAGCCATCTGATGAGAATTTATGATTTGTAGGGCATGACTCCCCAGACACCTTCAACAGAAATTTGGGCAAGATTTTTAAAAAGTCAGAGTTTGGTCCTCATAATATTCTGTGTAACAAAATTGGAAGTATGTATAAAGTTTTTGCGGCATGTTAAGTGTTACTAGCGGTAAAGAACTTGTGTAATTGAGTTGTGAGCTGAACTAGCTGCGTTTTTCATGGAACACTTTTTCTTGAAAGAATGAAAAACATACTATTTTTATTCAGATTTGAGTATTTGGCTGGCTCTATGGGCAAGCAGTGGCTCGATCTCACTGCAGTCTCCACCTCCCAGGTTCAAAGGATTCTCCTGCCTCAGCCTCCCAATTAGCTGGGATTACAGGCGCCCACTACCACGACCAGCTAAATTTTTTTTGTGTTTAATGATAAAATTCAAACTTTCAAGTGAAATTAGAATTTATGGGCCTGCTGAGCTAAATCCCAGCATTTTGGGTGGCTAAGGCGGGCAGATTGCTTGAGCCCAGAAGTTCGAGACCAGCCTGGGCAATGTGGCAAAACCCTGTGTCTTACAAAACATTAACTGAGTGTGGTGGCGCATGCCCGTAGTCCTTGCTACTTGGGAGACTTGAGGCAGAAGTATCACTTGGGCCTGGGAGGTCAAAGCTGTGAGCTGTGATTGTGCCACTGCACTTCAGCCTGGGTGACAAAGTAGACTCTATCCCAAAAAGGAAAAAAAAAGATTCATTCTAAGTACATAATAGATCAATGGATTTTCATTTTACAGTATGGTAAGTTCATTATTAAGATTTCGGATTCCATGTTGCAACTAACTTTGAAAAAACTACCATGTTTTCAGTTTGGGTATAATATCAAAAAAGACTAATTTTTTTTTAAAGGCTAGTTAAGTAAAGCAGTGGGAGTGGAGAAGGAACAAAGAAATCTATAACTGGTTATGATGAATTAATTGTAAACATCACTGCACTTGGACCAGCCTATCCACAATTATTTGAAAAAGCTATTAATATGCTGCTGTTTTCCTTCTGCATATTTATGAGGTTGGATTTTATTTATGCACTCCAACTAAATGAATATATTGTGAGACATTTAAAATACTTGAAAACATGCAAAACAGCGCCGGTCTCCGCTAAATTTTTTTTATTAATAACTTTTACTTTTTTTTAGAGATGGGGCTGTTGCCCACGCTGGAGTGCAGCTCACTGCACTCTTAGCTTACTGCAGCCTCAGCTCCTAGGCTCAAGAAGTCCTCCCCACCTCAGCCTCCCAAGTAGCTGGGACTACAGGCGTGCACTACCACACCTGGTTTTTTAAAACTTTTTTTTTTTTTTGAGAGTCTTGCTCTGTCACCAAAGCTAGAGTGCAGTGGCACGATGTCGACTCGCTGCTGCCTCAGCCTCCTGGGTAGCTGGGATTACAGATGCGTGCCACCATGCCCAGCTAATTTTTGTGTTTTCAATAGAGAAAGCGTTTTTCCATGTTGGCCAGGTTGGTCATGAACTCCTGACCACAGGTGGTCCGCCTACCTTGGCTTCCCAAAGTGCTGGGATTAAAAGTGTGAGCCACTGCGCCTGGGCTAAAAACTTTTTAAGAGATGGAGTCACACTATTCTGTCCAGGCTAGTCTTGAACTCCTGCCCTCAAGCCGTGCATGCTCTGAATGAAGAGACCCACCCTCAAACAGGCCTTGTGTGAGCAACATGGCTATTTGTTCACCTGGGTACAGGCAGGCTGAGGCAGAAAAGGGCTAAAGTGAGAGCTGAGGGATAGGAGTTGGTTTTGTAGGTTTAGAGTGGGCAGTGGAAAGTTACAGAAGTAACTTTAGGGTGGATTTTTGCAAGCTGGGAGGGTATTGTATGTTGTGGAATCAGGAGGTTGACCAAGGTCGGTTACAGAGTCCAATGGCCTTGTCAGTTGAGGCCGCAATAAAAAACAATAGAACGGCCAGGCGTGGTGGCTCACGCCTGTAATCCAAGCACTTTGGAGGCCAAGGCACCTGAGGTCGGGAGTTCAAGACCAGCCTGACCAACATGGTGAAACCCTGTCTTTAAAAAAAAAAAAAATAATAGAAGAATGTCTCAAATTAGGCACTGAAGGGGCTGATGATTTCTCCCAGGAACTGCAGAGATAACCAGGCTGTTCATGGTGTGGTCAGACCTTACAGTCTTCCTGCCTCAGAGTCTTCAGTTGCTGGGTTACAGGCATGAGACACCATGACCAGCTAAATTTTTTAACAATATAGTTACTTTTCATAAAAATATGCAAGGCCAGGCTGGTGGTAAGCACTTGAGCCCAGGAGTACTAGGATATATCGCACTATGGTCATGCCTGTGACTAGCCACTGTGCTTCAGCCTGAGCAACATAAGGAAACTCCATCTTTTATTTATTTATTTATTTATTTATTTTTTCTTTTTTGAGATGGAGTCCTGCTCTCTTGCCCAGGCTGGAGTGCAGTGGCACAATCTCAGCTCATTGCAACCTCTGCCTCCCTGGTTCAAGCAATTCTGTCTCAGCCTCCCGAGTAGCTGGAACTACAGGCATGCGCCACCACACCTGGCTAATTTTAGTCTTTTTAGTAGAGACAGAGTTTTACCATGTTTGCCTAGGCTACAGAGCAAGACTGTCCCCCCCCTCCCAAAATAAAAATTTGTCTGTTATACATGTGTAAACTGCTCAGACCTTACAGGGTAAAGTCTGCTGAGTTTTGATAAAGAGATACATACATCTGCGTAACCAATACTCCATCTAATCTATAGCACATGTCCGTCACCAGAGGAAGTTCCCTTTTCTCTTTTCTAGTCAATCCTCCACTCCTTTGCCTTGAGACAAACACTTGTTTTCTATCACCATAGCTTAATTTTGTCCATTTTAGAGTTTCATATTAGATGGAACCACACAGTATAGATTCTTTTATGTCTGGCTTCTTAACTCATGTCAAAGGTAACTACAACTGGATATTACTTGGAGCAGTGAAAATAGGTTTTATTCAGTAACTACTGACATTAGGGAAAAGAGCTGAGCTCCATTCTGATTTGTGTGTGGGATGATTGGACATTTTAAAGGGAAAGGAGAGAGCTGGGGCTTAGTAGAGTCAGAAAAGTGAAAAAGTACAAAGGGTTGATCAGTGTTAATGTGATAAGTATAGCTGTGTCTGATAGCTGACATATATGGAAATTAGGATTCTTTCCTCCCTCAGAGACTGGGAATCAAAGGCCCCATCCTTCCCGTTTATTACATTTCAAAGGAATGTCTCTTGGGTTCTTGAGAAAGAGGTATACTCTAGAGAAATGAAGGCATGTGTTTGTAAAAAGACATAGAAGACTGTTCACAGCAATTTTATTTCAAAAAATTAAAAATCTGGCCGGACGCGGTGGCTCACGCCTGTAATCCCAGCACTTTGGGAGGCCGAGGCGGGTGGATCACGAGGTCAAGAGATGGAGACCATCCTGGTCAACATGGTGAAACCCCGTCTCTACTAAAAATACAAAAAATCAGCTGGGCATGGTGGCGCATGCCTGTAATCCCAGCTACTCAG
>NW_022437002.1:4642163-4649307 GCF_009761245.1 Sapajus apella | reverse complement strand
AAATAAAAAATTTTTAATTAAAAACAATTTTTTTTTTTTTTTGAGACAGGGTCTTGCTCTGTCGCCCAGGCTGGAGTGCATTGAAGCAGTCTCAGCTCATAGGAACCTCTGCCTCCCAGGTTCAAGTGATTCTACTGCCTCAGCCTCAAGCAGCTGGGATTACAGGCGCCTGCCACTATGCCTGGCTAATTTTTGTATTTTTAGTAGAGACAGGGCTTCACCATGTTGGCCAAGCTGGTCTTGAACTCCTGACCTTGTGATCCACCCGCCTAGCCTCCCAAAGTGCTGGGATTATAGGTGTGAGCCACCGTGCCCAGCCTAAATTTAAAAAATTTAAAACCTTGTATCCATCAATAACAACAGATAAACAAACCAAGGTATAATCATAAAATAGAATACTACTCAGCAATAAAAAAGCAGGAACTTAAAAAAAAAAAAAAAGCCAGAACTACTGACACATGCATTAACACAAATCTCAAAACATAAAGCTGAGTGAACTGAACTGGACAACTGTTCCATCTGAACCCCTGTACTAGGTCAAATATTAGCATGACTTTTAGAAGAATAAAGTCATAGGCCAGCCTGGGCAAGAGGGAGACTCCATGTCAAAAAAAAAAAAAAAAAAAAATAGGCCGGCATGGTGGCTCACACCTATAATTTCTGCACTTTGGGAGACGGAGGCGAGTGGGTCACCTGAGGGCAGGAGTTCGAGACCAGCCTGGCCAACATGATGAAACCGCAGCTCTACTAAAAACACAAAAAATTGGGCATGGTGGTACATGCCTATAATCCCAGCTACTCAGGATGCTGAGGCAGGAGAATGGCTTTAACCCAGGAGGCAGAGGTTGCAGTGAGCCAAGATCAAGCCACTGTATTCCAGCCCGGGCAATAAGAGCAAAACTCTGTCTAAAAAAAAAAAAAAAGAAGGTCAGGTCCCTAGGATGACCCTTAACCCTCTGTCCCCCATTAAAATGGCTGCCTGAGAAAGAGCATCATGGCCAGGAGAATATGTTTGTTCTAGCAAACACCTTATATAGGCCGTTGAACTTCCTTACTTAGAGAAGTACCAAAAAGGGCTTGCAAATGTGAATATGTATTTCTTACTATTTTCTTTTTTTTTTTTTTTTTGAGACGGAGTTTCGCTCTTGTTTACCCAGGCTGGAGTGCAATGGCGCGATCTCGGCTCACCGCAACCTCCGCCTCCTGGGTTCAGGCAATTCTCCTGCCTCAGCCTCCTGAGTAGCTGGGATTACAGGCACACGCCACCATGCCCAGCTGAATTTTTGTATTTTTTTTTTAGTAGAGACGGGGTTTCACCATGTTGACCAGGATGGTCTCGATCTCTTGACCTCGTGATGCACCCGCCTCGGCCTCCCAAAGTGCTGGGATTACAGGCATGAGCCACCGCGCCCGGCTTTTTTCTTTTTTCTTTGTGATCTCTGCTAATCATTGCCACTTAGTGCCTAAAACTTATTGAAGTTTTCAGTAATATTTCTGAGAGAATTAGAGATGAATTTGAACCTTGAGTGCCAGGAGGAGATAATGTGTTATTGTGCAAAGTATGCTAAAGTGGGAGCCAGAAAACCTTATTAGTACTTGCTCTGCCTCTAATCAACAGTGTAGTCCTGAACAAGTCACACACTGTCTCTGGATTTCAAGTTTTTTCTTATAAGTGTAACTGCCCAATGGGTTCACTTTGCCCACTGCCGAGACAGAGCCGATTCAAGACAGGGGAATCACTATGGAGAAAGTTAATTTATACAGAGCCGGTTGTGTGAGAGACAGGAGTTTTGTTATTACTCATATCAGTCTCCCTGAACATTCGAACATTCGGGGATCAGAGTTTTTGAAGATAATTAGGTGGGTAGGGGCTTGGGAAGTGGATACTGTTGATTGGTCAGGTTGGAGATGGAATCATTGGAGATTGAAGTGAGGTTTTCTTGCTGTTTTCTATTCCTGGGTGGGATGGAAAAACTGATTGAGCCAGATTACCAGTCTGGGTGTTGTCAGTCCCATTGAGTACAGAGTCTGCAAAATATCTCAAGCATTGATCTTAGGTTTTACAATAGTGATGTTATCCCCAGGCATAATTTGGAGAGGTTCAGACTCTTGGAGCCAGAGGCTGCATGACCCCTAAACTATAATTTCTAATCTTGTAGCTAATTTGTTAGTCCAGCGAAGGCAGACTGGTCCCCAGGCAAGAAGGGGGTCTTTTCTGGAAAGGGCTGTTACCAGTTTTATTTCAGAGTCAAACCTTAAACTGAATTCCTTCCCAAAGTTAGTTAGGCTCACTAGAAATGAACAACGACAGCTTAAAGGTTAGAAGAAAGAAGAGAGTGAGTTAGGTCTGATTGCTTTCACTGTCATAATTGCCTCAGTTACAATTTTGCAAAGGCAATTCCAAGTGAAGGAATAATAATGATCTCCAAGAATTCCTTCTAGCCCTAATATTCTGTGATCTTAAGTGGGAAAAATTGATGTAAGTCATGATGTGGCCTGGGCATGGTACCTCAGGCCTGTAATCCCATCACTTTGGGAGACCTAGGTGGGCAGATCACTTGACGTCAGGAGTTCAAGACCAGCCTGGCCAACATGGTGAAACCCCATCTCTACTAAAAATACAAAAATTAGCTGAGTGTGATGGCGCTCACCTATAATCCCAGCTACTTGGGAGGGTGAGGCAGGAGAATCACTTGAACCTGGGAGGCAGAGGCTGCTGTGAGCCAAGATTGCACCACTGCACTCCAGCCTGGGTAACAGTGAGAGACTATCTGAAAAAAAAAAAAAAAGAAAAGAAAAGAAAAAATTATGATATGGATGAAGAATAGACTCTGAAAATGTTGAGATGGCACATCCAATTGGAGTGTGCTGTTGCAGCATTTGTTACTTTCTGGTTTTTCTGTGGAAATATCAGGAAAAAGTTCATGATATATATTGTGGAGTTTATTTTCTAAATTGATATCTAGGATTAGGTTAGCTGTAAAAGAAAAGGTGAGACAAACTTTGAATTATTTTTTTTTTTTTGAGACAGACTTGCTCAGTCGCCCAGGCTGGAGTGCAGTGCGCCATCTCGGCTTACTGCAACATTTACCTCCCGGATTCAAGCGATTCTCCTGCCTCAGCCTCCAGAGTAACTGGGACTACAAGCATCTGCCACCACGCCTGGCAAATTTTTTGTATTTTTAGTAGAGACAGGGTTTCACTGTGTTAGCCAGGATGGTCTCGATCTCTTGGCCTTGAAATCCACCCACCTAGGCCTCCCAAAGTGCTAGGATTACAGGTGTGAGCCACTGCGCCTGGCTGGAATTTTATTTTGTTTATTTTTTTGAGACGGAGACTCGCTCTGTTGCCCAGGCTGGGGTGCAGTGGTGCACTCTCAGCTCTGTCTCAAAAAAAAAGATTGCAACAAAGCAGTTAGCTTTGTTGAGTAAATAGCAAAACGTATGGATAGACTGGCCCACATTTTCTTGCTCTTTAAAAATGATATTCTTAATATTAAGGAACTAGAGTTACTTTGTGTGTGTGATTTGACTTTAGTGTCTTATAAGTTTTTTTTCCCTCTCTCCCTTAGATTTGGATCATACAGCAGATGTCCAGTGAGTACAGTAGGAGTTCATTCCTTTGAAACCATGTCAGTGGGAAGACTGAATGTTTTAATCTTGGTATCCCTATCTTTAATTTTTCTTGTCTCATTTTGGTTCCTTCGCAACATGAAAATGATGGTTTGAAAGCACCCAGTTCTGTGGATGCAGTGGCTTAATGAGCCGTGATCACATCACTGCACTCCAGCCTGGGTGACAGAGAGAGACTCTGTCTCTAAAAATAACAATAAAAGCCCCCAGTTTTAGTGCTGTTAAATTGAGGTCTTAAAATTTGTATTTATCATACTGAGTTTACTTTGACTTTGCTTGCTATCAAGTTTTCTTTCCCACAGTAGATTATATTACACGGAGCATGACTATGCTTCTTTAGGTTACACGCATGGGGAGATACTCTGGAGGAAGCATTCGAGCAATGTGCTATGGCCATGTTTGGTTACATGACAGATACTGGGACAGTGGAGCCCCTCCAGACAGTTGAAGTAGAAACCCAAGGTAATTTATTTATTCATAAGGAATAAGTTGTTATACAGTATTGTATAGAATCGTACATTATTGGCCAGGCGTGGTGGCTCACGCCTGTAATCCAAGCACTTTGGAGGCCAAGGCGGGCGGATCACCTGAGGTTGGGAGTTAAAGACCAGCCTGACCAACATGGTGAAACCCTGTCTTTAAAAAAAAAAAAAAAAAAAAAAAAAAAATTGCCAGGCGCGGTGGCTCAAGCCTGTAATCCCAGCACTTTGGGAGGCTGAGGCGGGTGGATCACGAGGTCAAGAGATCGAGACCATCCTGGTCAACATGGTGAAACCCCGTCTCTACTAAAACTATAAAAAATTAGCTGGGCATGGTGGCGCGTGCCTGTAATCCCAGCGACTCAGGAGGCTGGGGCGGGAGAATTGCCTGAACCCGGGAGGCAGAGGTTGCGGTGAGCCGAGATCGCGCCATTGCACTCCAGCCTGGGTAACAAGAGCGAAACTCCGTCCCAAAAAAAAAAAAAAAAGAATTGTACAATATTCTACATTATCTGAGTATATTTTCACAACAAGAACCAGAAAATTAATGAGTCTTTTCTTCCTCTTTAAACTGACCTAAGAAATTTATTGCACTTTTAAATTCAAGTATGTTTTTAGAGACCAGAATTATTAAACATACTATTATGGCTGTTTTGATCCTGTGTAGGAGATGACTTACAGTCTCTTCTGTTTCACTTTTTGGATGAGTGGCTTTATAAGTTCAGTGCTGATGAATTCTTCATACCCCGGGTAAGCAAGGATTTTTCTTTTTTACTGAGCAAATGGATTCTTAGTTCATATTTTAAAATATAGCAGATGATTTAAAGTAGGACATGTGAAACAAAACCAATCCACACAAATAAGATAATACTGATTTGCAGAAATTATAATGACCATGGGCACTTCTTGGTTAACCTGAGTTTGCCTATGTGTGAACATTTTGTATTTAGATTTCATGTATTTGTCACTAATCAGGATTGTTTGATAAAAATGTACCTACAGTTTTCATCCACACTTTTTTCTGTTTTTGCTTTTGGTAGAGACAGGGTGTTGCTGTGTTGTCCATGCTGGTCTTGAACTCCTAGCCTCTAGCAATCCTCCTGTCTCAGCTTTGCAAAGTGCCGGGATTACAGGTGTGAGCACTGCACACAGCCTCATCCACACTTTTTATTTCCAAAGTTTAAGCTATATATGTGTCTATCCCTTGTTCCTTTTGTTCCATTTGAAATTTAATAGCCCTGTCATATTGGCCTAAGTTAAACAATTGCAGCTTTTAGTTTTCCTTAATATGAAAAAAGGAAAAGCCAGTCTAGGCACGGTGGCTCACGCCTGTATTCCCAGCACTGTGGGAGGCCGAGGCGGGTAGATCACAAGGTCAGGAGTTCAAGACCAGCCTGGTCAAGATGGTGAAATCCTATCTCTACTAAAAAATACAAAAATTAGTCAGGCATGGTGGCAGGTGCCTGTAATCCTAGCTACTCAGGAGGCTGAGGCAGGAGAATCACTTGAACCCGGGAGGCGGAGGTTGCAGTGAGCCAAGATCACGCCATTGCACTCTAGCCTGGATGAGAGAGCAAGACTTGTCTCAAATTAAAACCAAAAAAAAGAAAAGGAAAAGCCAAATGGAGATTGCTTGCTGCTATCATCCTTTAGAAGGGAACACATCTGCAATGTCATTGTTGACTAACAGAGATGACACTCTCTGCTTTTATAATTCCTCCATTCTCTCCTTTACCAGCTTCACTACATATATTCTATCAACTGAGTCACTCACCCTGCAGAGTTCAAGTGCCTACCAGTATTTTATTAGGCTCAGAGTGATTGAAATCCTATGTCCTCCTCCTCCACCATGTATCTTTTTATTCCCCGGTCTTAAACAGCCACTTTTATTTGAAGCGGCAGTCTATAGCAGCAGCCAGAGGTACTGCTCCTTGCAAAGCAGGGCTACCCTACAGGCAGTGTGCCTGGAGTAGCCCTCTACCATATATCTTGCAGAGAAGTTCTTTTGACTCATATTTTTAGATTGTACATTTTTCAAGAATACCTCCCTTGAATTTCTAAGATAAAACTTATTTCCTTGAAATATATTTAATACTCAGCTTGGGCAACATGGCAAAACTCCCTCTCTCAGAAAAAAAAAAAAAAAGAAAGAAAGAAAAACCAGAAAACCAGTCCGGCGCGGTGGCTCAAGCCTGTAATCCCAGCACTTTGGGAGGCCGAGGCGGGTGGATCACGAGGTCAAGAGATTGAGACCATCCTGGTCAACATGGTGAAACCCCGTCTCTACTAAAAATACAAAAAATTAGCTGGGCATGGCGGTGCGTGCCTGTAATCCCAGCTACTCAGGAGGCTGAGGCAGGAGAATTGCCTGAACCCAGGAGGCGGAGGTTGTGGTGAGCCGAGATTGCGCCATTGCACTCCAGCCTGGGTAACATGAGTGAAACTCCGTCTCAAAAAAAAAAAAAAAAAGAAAAACCAGAAAACCATCGTTATCTGGGCACAGTGGCACATGCCTATAGTCCCAGCTACTCCAGAGGCTGGGATGGGAGGATTGCTTGAGCTCAGGAGGTGAAGGTTACAGTGAGCAAAGATCATGCCACTGCACTCCAGCCTGGGCAACAGAGTAAAACTGTCTCAAAAAAAAACCCAAAGAACTATATGTATATATATCTAATTTGTTGTCTTGTTTTAGTTACTATTTTAATTTTCTTTGTTTCACCGAAGTTGTATGCTATTGTTTGCTAGAAAAGGTTCTAAAGGCTGGGCACAGTGGCTCAGGCCTGTAATCCCAGCACTTTGGGAGGCCGAGGCGGGTAGATCACCTGAGGTCAGGAGTTCAAGACCCGCCTGACCAACAAGGTGAAACCCCGTCTTAAAAAAAAAAAAAAGGCCGGGCGCGGTGGCTCACGCCTGTAATCCCAGCACTTTGGGAGGCCGAGGCGGGTGGATCATAAGGTCAAGAGATCGAGACCATCCTGGTCAAAATGGTGAAACCCTGTCTCTACTAAAAATACAAAAAAAAATTAGCTGGGC
>NW_022437002.1:4634021-4642063 GCF_009761245.1 Sapajus apella | reverse complement strand
AAAAAAAATTTTTTTCCTCTCTAGGAAGTGAAAGTACTTAGTATTGATCAAAGGAATTTCAAATTACGATCAATTGGGTAAGTTGAAACTTTTAAGTACTGAGTTAAAGTTATATTCTTCATTGAATTCAATGGGCACGGAAACAGATGGAAACATAAATCAGAGGGTGACTTGCAGATTAAGCTTTGTGGGATGCCGAAGGGCTTGGGAAGACTAGAAACTTATCAAAATAATGTTGATTTTAATTGTTAAATCTGATTCCCAATTTGTTGATTTTTAGAGAGAGTATATATATAATTGCTAAATGGCACAGCATAAAGCCCAGCTTAGGAAACACATTTTTCTCATACATCCTCACTTCTAGAACTATTTAAATCAGTTCCTTCTATTAGCAAATTATACTTTTCCTTTCAGAGTTTGCAAACACTTGATTAGGTCACTTTGATTGGACTTTTTTCTCTAGGTTTCTTTAGTCACTTAATAAATTTTTTAGGTTTTTTAATTTTTGGGTTTTTTTTTTTGAGACAGGGTCTTGATCTCTCTGTCACTCAGGCTAGAGTACAGTGGTATGGTCACGGCTCACTGCAGCTTCAGCCTCCTGGGCCCAAGAGATCCTCCCACCTCAGCCCCCTGAGTAGCTGGGGCCACCAAGTGCACCAGTATGCCTGGCTGACTTTTTTGTTTTCTGAAGAGATGGGTGCCTCCATGTTGCCCAGGCTGGTCTCAAATTCCTGTGCTCAAGCAGTCCTCTGGCTTCGCCTTCCAAAGTGCTCAGATTACAGGCGTGAGCCATCGTGCCTGGCCCTCCTAGGTTACTTTTACTAGCTTTTAAATTTTATTTTCATTTATTATTATTATTTTTTGAGACAGAGTCTTGCTCTGTTGCTCGGGCTGGAGTGCAGTGGCATGATCTTGGCTCACTGCAACCTCCGCCTCCCAGGTTGAAGTGACTCTTCTGCCTCAGCCTCCTGAGTAGCTGAGATTATAGGTGCCTACCACCATGCCCGGCTAATTTTTTGTATTTTTAGTAGAGATAGGGTTTCACCTTGTTGGCCAGACTGGTCTTGAACTCCTGACCTCAGGTGATCCGCCTACCTTGGCCTCCCAAAGTACTGGGATTACAGGTGTGAGCTACCGTGCCTGGCCTTATTTATTTTTTTAGGAAAAGGTTCTCATTTCACTATGTTGCCCAGGTGTACTCCAACTCCTGGGCCCAAGTGATCCTCCTGCCCTGGCCTCCTCAGTAGCTGGGACTGTAGGTGCACACTACCATGCCTAGCGAATTTGTTGTTGTTGAGACAGAGTCTTGCTCTCTTGCCCAGGCTGGAGTATAATAGGACAATCTTGGCTTGCTGCAACCTCTGCCTCTGGAGTTCAAACGATTCTCCTGCCTCAGCCTCCCCAGTAACTGGGATTATAGGTGCCTGCCACTATGCCCGGCTAACCTCGGCTAATTTTTAATTTTTTATAGAAAGGGTGTCTTGTTATGTTGCTAGGCTGGTCTCCAACTCCTGTGGCCCCATTTTTATATTGAATTTCATTAACTTCTTTTTATAAAGTGAGATCTTTTATTATCTTCACCTCTGCTTTTTTTTTATCTGCTTTTTTTTCTTTTTTACTTTTTTTGTTTCATTCAAGAATCTTCTTCCTAGACCATGTTTTTTATTTTTTTTAATGGGTAGAGAAACAGGCTTGCTGGGTACGGTGGCACACGCCTGTAAATCCCAGCACTTTGGGAGGCTGAGGCAGGTGGACCACGAAGTCAAGAGATGGAGACCATCCTGGCCAACATGCTGAAACCCCGTCTCTACTAAAAATGCAAAAATTAGCTAGGCGTGGTGGTACACGCCTCTAGTCCCAGCTACTCGGGAGGCTGAGGCAGGAGAATTGCTTGAACCTGGGAGGCGGAGGTTGCAGTGAGCTGAGATCGTGCCACTGCACTCCAGCCTGGTGACAGAGCGAGACTCCTGTTCCAAAAAAAAAAAAAGGCCGGGCACAGTGCTCACTACTATAATTCCAGTGCTTTGGGAGGCCGAGGCGGGCAGATCACCTGAGATCGGGAGTTCAAGACCAGCTTGACCAATATGGAGAAACCCTGTCTCTACTAAAAATACAAAATTAGTTGGGTGTGGTGGGTGCATACCTGTAATCCCAGCTACTTGGGAGGCTGAGGTAGGAGAACTGCTTGAACCCAAGAGGTGAAGGTTGCAGTGAGCCGAGATCACGCCATCGCACTCCAGCCTGGGCAACAAGAGTGAAACTCTGTCTCAAAAACAAAAAAAAACAAACAAAAAAACAGGCTTGTCTAAAAGTACTTACTAATATGTGTTTGAACATAAGTTTAAAACTTTGCTCTTTCTACTACACCACGTTGTGATCTTCAGTCACTTTAGTGTCAAAGACAGAGACACTGTTATGTTCTGACAAAATGAAACTTACAGCTTCCTGACTCCTCCTGTCTCTTTTGGTTTTCTAGTATCTTAAGCACACTTACAAGGCTTATTTTAAAATATATAAAGAGAGAACAAATCTTAATCATGTTTTAATTTGTATTCTTAAGGTGGGGAGAAGAATTTTCCTTGTCCAAGCACCCTCAGGTATGTTTTAAAATCCAGCCATTAAGAACATTAAAAATTGCCATACCCTAAAGTTCATATATGTGACACTAAACTTCAGTTAGTTCTAACTGGTGTAAAGGGATAGGTTTTTCTCAGACTTCTCTGACCTGTCTGGATATATTTTGTTAAAATACCGTGACATAATACACACCTGATTTAGTGGATGAGGAGTCAGCATTGGGCTCTAGTCAGCATTGGGCTCAAGTTTGTTCAGATTGTTGTGGGATTTAAAATTCCCTTTGCTTTTTGAGCTTTGATTTCTTCTCCTATAATAAAGATGTTGGACTGGATGTTCTCTAACATACCTTCTACTTTCTGTGTGTCTCTAGATTCTGTATTTGCCGACCTGTATGGCCTCACTGTATGATAGGAAAATCTACTGGAACAGGAGTTGGCAGCTTTTATTTATAAAATGGACAGATAATAAATGTTTTAAGATTTGTGGGCCAAGAATGGTAGAAGAGCAGCTACTTAGTGCTTCAGTTGTAGCACCAAAGCAGCCATAGATAATACTTAAATGAATGAGTTCACTTGTATTGTAGTAAAACCTACTTATGGACATTGAAATTTGAATTTCTTACCATTTTCAAATGTAACAAAGTGCCATTGTTTTGATTTTTTAGCCCCCAACCATCTAAAAATGTAAAAACCAGGCCAGGTGTGGTGATTCACACCTGTAATCCCAACACTTTTTTTTTTTAGAGACAGGGTCTCTTGGCCAGGTGCGGTGGCTCATGCCTATAATCCCAGCACTTTGGGAGGCCGAGGCAGGTGTATCACAAGGTCAGGAAATCAAGACCATCCTGGCCAACGTGGTGGTGAAACCCCGTCTCTATTTTATTTAAAAAAAAAAAAAAAAAAAAAAGGCTGGGCGCGGTGGCTCACGCCTGTAATCCTAGCACTTTGGGAGGCCAAGGTGGGTGGATCACCTGAGGTCAGGAGTTCAAGACCAGCCTGGCCATCATGGTGAAACCCCATCTTTATTAATAAAAAAAAAAGAGCCGGGCGCGGTGGCTCACGCCTGTAATCCCAGCACTTTAGGAGGCCAAGGTGGGTGGATCACGAGGTCAAGAGATTGAGACCATCCTGGTCAACATGGTGAAACCCCGTCACTACTAAAACTACAAAAAATTAGCTGGGCATGGTGGCGCGTGCCTGTAGTCCCAGCTACTCAGGAGACTGAGGCAGGAGAATTGCCTGAACCCAGGAGGCGGAGGTTGCGGTGAGCCGAGATCGCACCATTGCACTCCAGCCTGGGTAAAAAGAGCGAAACCCCGTTACAAAAAAAAAAAAAAAAGAGAGAGAGAGAGAGACGGGATCTCACTCTGTTGCCCAGGCTGAAGTACAGTCAGTGGCTATTCACAGGCGAGATCCCACTACTGAACAGCACGGGAGTTTTGACCTGCTCTGTTTCTGACCTGGGCCGGTTCATCCCTCCATAGGCAACCTGGTGGTCCCCCACTACCAGGAGGTCACCATATTGATGCCGAACTTAGTGCGGACACCCGATTTGGCATAGTGCACTACAGCCCAGAACTCCTGGGCTCAAGCGATCCTCCCACCTCAGCCTCCCGAGTACCTGGGACTACAGGCACTCACCACCGCGCCTGGCAATCCCAGCACTTTGGTATGCCAGGTTGGGCAGATCACTTGAGGTCAGGAGTTCAAGACCAGCTTGGCCAATATGGTGAAACCCAGTCTCTACTAAAAATACAAAAATTAGCTGGGCATGATGGCCTGCACCTATAATCCTAGTTGCTTGGGAGGCTGAGGCAGGAGAATCACTTGAACCTGGAAGGCAGAGGTTGTAGTGCTGAGATCATGCCACTGCACTCCAGCCTGGGCAACAGAGCAAGACTCTGTCTCAAAAAAAAAAAAAAAAAATTAGCTGGGTGTGGGTGTGGGGCTGAGGGTGCTGCCTGGAATCCTAGCTACTCAGTAGGCTGAGGGAGGAGAATTACTTGAACCTGCCAGGTAGAGGTCGCAGTGAGCCAAGATCGTACCATTGTACTCCAGCCTGGGCGACAAGAGTGAAACTTTGTCTCAAAAAAAAAAAAAGTATGTGCATGTGTGTATACATTTTATATATATATATATATATATATATGTATGTATGTATGTAGAGAGAGGGGGCAGGGTTCAGTGACTCACACCTTTAATCCCAGCACTTTGAGAGCCAAAGTGGGAAGAGGCCAGGAGTTCGAGCCCAGCCTAGCCAAAATGATGAGACCCTGTCTCTACAAAACCAAAAAAGTTTTTTAATTTAGAAAAAAGAAAGTGGCCGGGCGCGGTGGCTCAAGCCTGTAATCCCAGCACTTTGGGAGGCCGAGGCGGGTGGATCACGAGGTCAAGAGATCGAGACCATCCTGGTCAACATGGTGAAACCCCGTCTCTACTAAAAATACAAAAAATTAGCTGGGCATGGTGGCGCGTGCCCGTAGTCCCAGCTGCTCAGGAGGCTGAGGCAGGAGAATTGCCTGAACCCAGGAGGCGGAAGTTGCGGTGAGCCGAGATCGCGCCATTGCACTCCAGCCTGGGTAACAAGAGCGAAACTCCGTCTCGGGAAAAAAAAAAAAAAAAGAAAGAAAAAAGAAAGCAAAAAATAAAATAAAATAATAAAAAGAAAAAAGAAAGCAAATGTAAATATGAAAAGACTAATAGAATCACATTAAACATTGGAGCCTTGATGTAAAGTTGAACTTTAATGAATGTGCTAAGGCTTCTGAATACAGAAGATGAAGTGAAATTATTTATTTTTGAAAAATGTACAGTTTAAAAAGCAAAAGAAGTAGTCTCAGAATATTCGACTATTAATTATATGCATATTAACAAAAGATGTATTTTACACATGACAAAAAATAAGAATGTTTCCTTCTTGTTTTTTTCACTTGGGATTCGCCTATGGTTTTATGTCACAAATTAAAAAGAGTAAATAATCCATCATTTGTTTGATTCCAGTTATCTGTAAATGGTATAGTAACTATAGTGCTGCTTTTTTTTTTTTTTTTTTGAGATGGAGTTTTTCTCATTACCCAGTATGGAGTGCAATGGCATGATCTCGGCCCACCGCAACCTCCGCCTCCTGGGCTCAGGCAATTCTCCTGCCTCAGCCTCCCAAGTACTGGGACTACAGGTGTGTGCCACCATGCCCAGCTTATTTTTGTATTTTTAGTAGAGACGGGGTTGACCAGGATGGTCTTGATCTCTTGACCTGGTGATCCGCCCGCCTCAGCCTCCCAAAGTGCTGGGATTACAGGCTTGAGCCACCGCGCCCGGACTTTTTTTTTTTGTTTTCTTTTGTTTCGAGAGGAAGTCTCGCTCAGGCTGGAGTGCAGTGTCAAGAGGGATCTCGGTTCACTACAACCTCTGCCTCCTTGGTTCAAGCAATTCTTCTGCCTCAGCCTCCTGAGTAGCTGGGTCTACAGGTGCATACCACCACAGCTGGCTAATTTTTCTATTTTTAGTAGAGATGGCGTTTCACCATGTTGGTCAGGCTGGTCTTGAACTCTTGATCTGCCTGCCTTAGCCTCTCAAAGTGCTAGGATTACAGGTGTGAGCCACTGGGCCCAGCCAATCAAACAGCTTTTCAAAGCAAAAAGGAATGTTTTACAAGTAGCTATCCTAAAACATGTGGTTCCTGGAATATTTCTTGGTTTAAAAATACCTTCCTGGTTTTAATGTTGTCCTTATCGTCTCTCCATGAATCCATATTCCATCCGTCCATGACTTTATGCATGCATTCAGCAAATACTTATCGAGTGCCTCTAGTGTTTCAGACATTTTATTTATGCACTCGAGGTAGAAACGTAATAGGAGATGTAGTGGGGAGAAGTGTAGTGGGGAGAAATGAGCCAGACAAACATGTAAACATATAATATAATTTCAGATAGTGAACAGTGCCATCAGGATAAGGTAAGAGTGGTTAGAGGAGGGGATGAGGGGTCAGAAAATGTATGTGTATTAACCCGTTCTCATGCTGCTAATACAGACGTACCCGAGACTGGGTAATTTATAGAGGAAAGAGGTTTAATTGACTCACAATTGAGCATGGCTGGGGAGAACTCAGGAAACTTAACAATCATGGTGTAAGGGGAAGCAAACACTTCCTTCTTCACATGGTGGCAAGAAGCGAGTGCTGAGCGAAAGGGGAAGCCCCTTAGAAAACCCTCAGATCTCCTGAGAACTCACTCAGTATCACTAGAACAGCATGGCGGAAACTGTCCCCACGATTTAATGATCTCCACCTGGTCCCTCCCATAACACGTGGGGATTATGGGAACTGCAATTCAAGATGAGATTTGGGTGGGGACACAGCCAAACCACATCAGTATGTTTGAGAAAGTGATATTTGGGCAGAGGCAAGAGAGATGAGAAGTGAGCAGAAATATGGAAGAACTTTCCAGGCTGAAGAAACAGATGTAATGGCCTTGAAATGAGCTATGTTCAGGGAACAGCAAGGTGGAGCTGAGAGAGTGAAAGTATAGTAGTAGGAGATAGGGTTGTAGAGATAGGGCCACAGCCTCTTTGGTGAAAGTTGGTAAGGGGGTATAAGATTGAGTACTCACGTATAGGAGTTGGTCTTCTGATGGAAACAGGGACAGGCCATTCATTGCAACCAGAGAGGCTAGGGTGAGTACAGATACAGCATGATGGTAGATTTGGCAGCAAGATGAGTCAGTTCTTACTGATTTACTCTTTCTCTAGGAAGCACAGTTGATAGAGAGTGAGAATGAGGGAGGAATGATCACTAGAGAAAGAATTGTCTCAGAGAGTGAAAAGGGGAGTGTATTGGTAATTGTGCGATTTTACTGCACTTGCTGAATTCCTGTTTGAGATGTGTGGACATTCACTTAGTGGGATACCAGTTAGTATGGTGTATGCTGCCATAAGCAGACAGTTGAATTTGATTTAGGTTGTGGTTTTGCCAGGTGATTGTAGCAGAGGAGAAAAAGCAACGGCATTGCCACTCATATCCTTCTGTGAAATCTTCCTTTTTTTGTGTGGTATAGAGCTAGCAAATACCATTCACCTATTGCCTGATAGTATTTTATGTGCACAGAATTATTGTAAATTCCTTTTAGAGCTGGAAATAACATAAGAGAACATCTAATCCTGTGGTTCTAAACTGGGGTAGGGTTCAGCACAGTATCACATATCAGGGACGTTTGGAGAGCTTTTGACCTGGAAAACTATATCTTACTCTTCAGCTAGACTTGGAAAGAGAAGAGTCCCAAGAGGTGAAGTGAGTGTTGGCAGCTAAGGAGAAGAGAATAGGTTGAGTTCCTAGGGCCTACATTAGAGTATAAGGAAATGGTTTGGGTTTCAGGAAGGGCCCTGAGCCAAATAATAGAAAACCTGCCTTCCTTTGACAAACCAATGGTTTTAAACAACCCCAAAAACCTTTTTCCTTTTTTTTCTTTTTCT
>NW_022437002.1:4625036-4633921 GCF_009761245.1 Sapajus apella | reverse complement strand
TTTTTTTTTTTTGAGACGGAGTCTTGCCCTGTCGCCCAGGCTGGAGTGCAATGACTCGATCTTGGCTCACTGCAACCTCCATCTCCTGGGTTCAAGTGATTCTCCTGCCTCAGCTTCCCAAGTAGCTGGGATTACAGGCATGCACCACCACTCCCAGCTAACTCATTTTTTCTATATTTAGTAGAGGCAGGGTTTCTTCATGTTGGCCAGACTGGTCTGGAACTACTGACATCGTGATCTGCCTGCCTCAGCCTCCCAAAGTTCTGGGATTACAGGTGTGAGCCACCGTGCCCAGCCGCTTTTTACTTTTTTTCTTTCCAACTTTTATTTTTAGGTTTATGGGGCACATGTACAGGTTTGTTACATGGGTAAGTTGCGTGTTGTGGGGGCTTAGTGTACAGATCATTTTGTTACCCAGGTAATCAGCATAATACCTAATAGGCAGTTTTTCAGTCCTTACTCTCCTCCCACCCTCAAGTAGACCCGTTGTCTCATTTTCTTCTTTGTGTTCATGTGTACTCAGTGTTTATCTCCCACTTATAAGTGGAAACATCTCACGCCTGTAATCCAAGCACTTTGGAGGCCAAGGCGGGTGGATCACCAGAGGCCGGAAGTTCAAGACCAGCCTGACCAACATGGTCAAACCCCGTCTTTAAAAAAAAAAAAAAAAAAAAAGTGGAAACATGGTATTTGGTTTTCTGTTCCTGCAGGAATTCCGTTAGGATAATGCCCTCCAGCTCCATCCACATTGTTGCAAATGACATGATCTCATTCTTTTTTATGGCTGTATAGTATTCCATGGTGTATATATATCACATTTTCTTTGTTTAGTCTACCATTGACAGGCATGTGGGTTGATTATATGTCTTTGCAATGGTGAATAGTGCTGCAGTGAACATACCCGTGCATATGTCTTTATGTGATTCAACCCATTTTATAAATGAAAAACCGATGTCCAGACAGGGCAGACAGTTTCCATATGGAGGTGGAAACAAAGCCAGGATTAGAGTGTCAGGCCCCTACTACCCTGTGCGTGTGTTGCCTCTCATTTTTTTGGATCCATGTATACTGTGCTAATTTGATAACTGTTTCTTGTGAGTTTTTCATTTTTAAAATAGTAAAATTTTGACTTTCAGCCAATTGTTGCTAGAGTTAATGATTATGATTTCAGTATCTTGTTTACCTAATTTTTTTTCCCTCACCCCAACTTTAGGGAACAGAAGTCAAAGCAATAACATATTCAGCAATGCAGGTCTATAATGAAGAGAAGCCAGAAGTTTTTGTGATCATTGACATTTAAGACACCAAAAAAGAAAAGAATCCTATGAAGAACAGTTATTTTTCCCTCTTCCTCTTGAGAAGACACCGTGAATTAAATTCTACAGCATCTTTTGATATCTGGAAATTTGTAGAACAGAAATTTTTTCCAGAAATGGAAAATCAGGGCCTTGGTGTGTGTTCCCTAAGTATTCAGACTTTAAAGAATTCTCCAATCCCCAAGGGGCAGTTATGGTCCTTCATTTGATTCTCTGCTGTGGCAGCAGGTGCCTCATGCCCTTCCAGTGCAATGCAAGCCCGCCAGCCTTGCCCCAGAGAGGAGCACTGATGTCAGCAGCAGCCTAGGGCTGAATCCAGTTTGAAAAAAGTGGCTGGGCACGGTGACTCACACCTATAATCCTAGCACTTTGGGAGGCCGAGGCAGGTGGATCACCTGAGGTCAGGAGTTCCTAGACCAGCCTGACCAACCTGGAGAAACCCTGTCTCTACTAAAAATACAAAATTAGCTGGGCATGGTGGTGCATGCCTGTAATCTCAGTTACTTGCCAGGCTGGGGCAGGAGAATCACTTGAACCCAGGAAGCGGAGGTTGCAGTGAGCTGAGATGCGCCATTGTACTCCAGCCTGGGCAACAACAGCAAAACTCCATCTCAAAAACAAAAAAAAAAAAGAATAACTTGAGAAAATATGTTTCCACACCCAGAATTTTGTTTTCCAGGTTGGTTAAGACATATATTTTCTGTATGTACATCAGGGAGGTTGTGTTTTAGATTGCTGTAGGACAGAGCTATCCTGTATTTGTTGTTTTTTCAGAGAAACAATTAGACTTCTCTAAATAGAGCCCTGATTTTCTCTCACACTTTCACGTTTTTTTTTTTTTGAGACGGAGTTTCGCTCTTATTACCCAGGCTGGAGTGCAATGGCGCAAACTCGGCTCGTCACAACCTCCGCGTCCTGGGTTCAGGCAATTTTCCTGCCTCAACCTGCTGAGTAGCTGGGATTACAGGCACGCGCCACCATGCCCAGCTAATGTTTTGTATTTTTAGTAGAGACGGGGTTTCACCATGTTGACCAGGATGGTCTCGATCTCTTGACCTCGTGATCCACCCGCCTTGGCCTCCCAAAGTGCTGGGATTACAGGCATGAGCCACCGCGCCCAGCAGACTTTCACGTTTTTAAAAGCACTCATGACATTTCCTGTTTTCTCAGAAGAAAAAGTCAATACTATGCCTTACAAATAGACCTTTCTTTGTAATACAGAATTTTATTTGGAAGCGAGTATATGTATATAACTAGAGAATAAAAAGAGAATTTTTGAAAAATTTCTTTGTTGTTATTGTTGTTGAACTACCTAAGCTATTCATCTTTTTTTTTTTTTGACAGGATCTTGCTCTGTCCCCCAGGCTGGAATGCAGTGGTGCAATCAAAGCTCACTGTGGCCTCGAACTCCTGGGCTTGAGCAGTCTTTCCAACTCAACTTCACAAATAGCTGGAACGACAGGTACGCACCACATACCTGACTAATTTTTAAAATTTTTTTGCCGCGTGCAGTGGCTCACACCTGTAATCCTAGCACTTGGGGGGCTCAGGCGGGCAGATCACAAGGTCAAGAGATCGAGACCATCCTGGCTGACATGGTGAAACCCCATCCCTACTAAAAATACAAAAATTAGCTGGGAGTAGTAGCGTGTGCCTGTAATTCCAGCTACTCGGGAGGCTGAGGCAGGAGAATCACTTGAACCCGGGAGGCAGAGGTTATAGTGAGCCAAGATCACGCCACTGCGCTCCAGCCTGGCAACAGAGGAAGACTCAAATCTCAAAAAAATTTTTTGTAGAGATGAAGTCTCACTATGTTGTACAGGCTGGTCTTGAACTCCTGTGCTCAAGTGATCTGTCCACCTTGGCCTCCCAAAGTGCTGGTATTATAGGTGTGAGCCACCATACCTGGTCTAGCTATTTGGCTTTTTTTTTTTTTTTCTTGGAGACACAGTCTCCCTCTGTTGCCCAGGCTGGAGTGTAGTGGCGCAACCTTGGCTCACCGTAACCTCTACCTCCTGGGTTCAAGCGATTCTCTTGCCTCAGCCTCCCAAGTAGCTGGGACTACAGGCTTGCACCACCATGCCCAGCTAATTTTTTGTATTTTTAGTAGAGACGGGGTTTCACTGTCTTAGCCAGGATGGTCTCAATCTCTTGACCTCCTGATCTGCCCTGTCTGTCCTCCCAAAATGCTGGAATTACAGGCGTGAGCCACAGCACCCAGCCTAGGTGTTTGTCTTTAAAAAGACAAGAGGCCAGAAAAACGACTTTAAAATGATCTGAACTCTGTTTTTTTTTTTTTTTTTTGAGGGAGGCTGTCCTCCCTCCAGGCTGCAGTGAATGCAGTGGTTCGATCTCTGCTCACTGTAACCCCCGCCTCCCAGGTTCAAGTGATTCCCCTGCTTCACCCTCCTGAGTAGCTGAGATTACAGGTGTGCACCACTGCGTCCATCTAATTTTCATATTTTCAGTAGAGACGGGGTTTCTGTTTTTTTCTTTTGTGTGTGGATGTGTGTTCTTTTTATTTTTGACACAGGGTTTCACCATGTTGGCCAGGCTAGTCTTGAACTCCTGACCTCAGCTGATACACCCACTTTGACCTTCCATAGTGTTGGGATTACAGACGTGAGCCACCGTGCCCGGCCGATCTGAACTCTTAAAAGCAGATGATGGCTGGGCGCGGTAGCTCAAGCCTGTAATCCCAGCACTTTGGGAGGCCGAGGCGGGTGGATCACGAGGTCAAGAGATCGAGACCATCCTGGTCAACACGGTGAAACCCCGTCTCTACTAAAAATACAAAACATTAGCTGGGCATGGTGGCGTGTGCCTGTAATCCCAGCTACTCAGGAGGCTGAGGCAGGAGAATTGCCTGAACCCAGTAGGCAGAGGTTGCGGTGAGCCGAGATCGTGCCATTGCACTCCAGCCTGGGTAAGGAGAGCGAAACTCCGTCAAAAAAAAAAAAAAAAAAAAAAAAACAGAGCAGATGACTATTTAAAAATGAAATTATTGCCAGGCGTGGAGGCTCACGCCTGTAAGCCAAGCACTTTGGAGGTCAAGGTGGGCAGATCACCTGAGGTCAGGAGTTCAAGACCAGCCTGACCAACGTGGTGAAACCCCATCTTTAAAATAAAAATAAGCCGGGCACGGTGGCTCATGCATGTAATCCAAGCATTTTGGAGGCCAAGGCGGGCGGATTACCTGAGGTCAGAAGTTCAAGACTAGCCCGACCAAGATGGTGAAACCTCGTCTTAAAAAAATAAAAATTAATAAATAAATAAATATAAAAATTAAATTATTTCAGTTTGATTTGCAACTTTTTTCTTGTTTCTGTTGATTGAGGTGTTCTGAGATCGAGAGTTTGCAAAATTGCTATTTTTTCACAAGACCATAAGAAAAATTGCCACTGGGTGGTGCTAAATATCATAGTGTGGTAAACTTAAAGGAACAGATTAGCAATTGTTTTTCTATGGGTATTTAGCAGGAAATAGGGTTAATGAAAGCCGGCACAGTGGCTCATGCCTGTAATCCCAACACTTTGGGAGGCTGAAGCAGGTGGATCACCCGAGGTGAGGATTTTGAGACCAGTGTAGCCAACATAGTGAAACACCGTCTCTACTAAAAAAAAACAAAATATTAGCCTGGTGTGATGTAATCCCAGCACTGTGGGAGGCTAAAGAGGGTGGATCACCTGAGGCCAGGAGTTTGAGACCTGCCTGGCCAACATGGTGAAACCCTGTCTCTAATAAAAATACAAAAAATTAGCCTAGCATGTGGCTCACGCCTGTAATCTCAGCTACTCGGGAGGCTGGGGCAGGAGAATCGCTTCAGCCCGGGAGGCAGAGGTCACGGTGATCTGAGATAGCGCCACTGCAATCCAGCCTATGCGACAAAAAGTCAGAGGCCTCTGGCCAAATCCACGGGGGAGTGATTCCCTGGCACCGCGCATCCAGGCTCCGCTCTGGGACTTCTCGCGGCTCCATTGGCTCGGCCGCAGACTCCTGGGGCGGCGACACCTCCTACTAGCCGCTCAGGCGAGGCCGGGGGAGCAGTGCGCCGGCGCAGTCCGCTGAGTTGGAGGTGTGGGAGACGCAAGTAACTTGACAGAGCACAATGTCATAACATTTTTTTTTTCTTTCTCTCCATTTCACCCTGGGAGTTTTTTTTTAAAGACGGGGTTTCACGATGTTGGTCAGGCTGGTCTTGAACTCCCAACCTCAGGTGATCCGCCCGCCTTGGCCTCCAAAGTGCTTGGATTACAGGCATAAGCCAGCACGCCCGGCGTACTTTTTTTTTTTTTTTTTTTTTTTTAAGGTCATAACATTAAGTAACACCAAACAACTTTTCCTAAAGTCAGCATAAGACAGGCTTGCTCTCGGCTGCAGGTGGAGGTCTTAGTCACCTGCTGCGACATCTGATCGCGTGGGTTCGAGTTTCGAGTCCCCATCGCCCCTGAGTCGTGGCGTGGCTCGGCGTTAGTCATTCCAGTGCACAAACCCCCAACTCATGGAGCCATCTGGGCTCATTGCAACCTCCGCTTCCCAGGTTCAAGCAATTCTTCTGCCTCAGCCTCCAGAGCAGCTGGAATTACAGGCACGCACCACCATGCCCGGCTAATTTTGCATTTTTAGGGGAGACGGGGGTTTCTCCAGGTTGGTCAGGCTGGTCTCCAACTCCCGACCTCAGGTGATATGCCCGCTCCGGCCTCCCAAAGTGCTGGGATTACAGGCGTGAGCTACCTAGCTCAGCCAACTCCAATTGTGTGTTGTTTTTTTTTCCCCTCCAAGTGTTTTAAATGAGGACAGTGCTGGATCTAGTTGGTGCCCGGCAAATGTGGGCTTTTTATAAGGCGTCCACTACATACGACAGAAAAATGTCTATTTCCCCCTACCGCCCCCAGAGTCTAGCTAATCTAGCTTTAGGGGTGTCTGGTAAGTCGGAGGACTCTCCCGGGGGTGAGGGGGCCGTGTCTAGCTGTTAGACTCTGAATACTTTCCAGGAAATGTAGTCGTGAGGAAAAACAGGACTGAAAAGGAAAAGTTCCTACTCTTTAATCTCTCTCACTGGTGTAGTCATCCTTGAAAATAATATATAAAATCAGGGCTTATAGAGGGGTCACTTGCTTGAATGTGATATCCGTTGTTTAGTGAGAAAAAAATCCAGGCCTCCTTTTCTATTTATTTGTTACTTTTTTTTTTTTTAGACGGAGTTTTCTCTTGTTGCCTGGGCTGGAGTGCAATGGCGCAATCTTGGCTCACCGCAACCTCGCCTCCTGGGTTCAAGCGATTCTCCTGCCTCAGCCGACCAAGTAGCTGGGATTACAGGCATGTGCCACCATGCCCGGCTACCTTTGTGTATTTTTAGTAGAGACGGGGTTTCTCCATGTTGGTTGGGCTGGTCTCCATCTCTTGACCTTGTGATCTACCCGTCTCGGCCTCCCAAAGTGCTAGTATTACAGGCATGAGCCACTTCGCCTGGCCTTATTTGTTACTTTTTTAACAGACAGGGTCTCACTCTGTGGCCCAGGCTGGAGATGCAGTGGTGGAATCATAGCTCACTGCCGTTTTGAATTCCTGGGCTCAAGCAATCCTCCCGCCCCAGCGTCCCAAATAGCTGAGACTACAGGCCGGTGCCACCATGCCAGCCTAATTTAAATTTTTAGTTTTTTTTGTTTTTTTTCTTGGTGGAGGTAGGATGTCACTGATACCCAGGCTGGCCTCGAACTCCTGGCCTCAAGTGATTCTCCCACCTCAGTCTCCCAAAGCACTGGAATTATAGGAGTGAGCCAATGTGGCCATATCTCAAGGCCTTCATTTTTTAACAGGTGGTGCTAATACTTTTAGGTGGGGTTTTCCATGCCTGGGTTTCTTGTGGACTTCTTCCTCAGTATATAGAAAAAGTTTTAAATCAATTAAAATGGGCAACAAAAGGTACAGTACCGTTTGTTTGTTTTTGAGAAGAAGCTTTGCTATTGTTGCCCAGGCTGGAGTGCAATGGCTCAATCTCAGCTCACTACAACCTCCGCCTCTCGGGTTCAAGCAACTCTCCTGCCTTAATCTCCCAAATAGCTGGGATTACAGGTGTGTGCCAACATGCCAGGCTAATTTTTGTATTTTTAGTAGAGATGGGGTTTCACAATGTTGGTCAGGCTGGTCTCAAACTCCTGATCTCAAATGTTCCAGCTGCCTTGGCCTCAGCCAAGGTGCTAGGATTATAGGTGTGAGCCACCACACCTGGCCTCAGCATGTGACCTTTTAACATTATTCAAGAAAGTAAAAAGAAAAAAAAATTATGGAACAGGCATGGTGGCTCATGCCACCTAGCACTTTGGGAGGCCGAGGCTGGCAGATCATCTGAGGCGAGGGCCAATATGGTGAACCCTGTCTCTGCTAAAAGTACAAAAATTAGCCGGGTGTGGTGGCACATACCTGTAATCTGAGCTACTCTGGAGGCTGAGGTAGGAGAATCACTTGAAGCCGGGAGGCAGAGGTTGCAGTGAGCTGAGATTACACCACTGCACTCTAGCCTGAGTGACACAATCATCCATAAAAAAAAAAAAAAAAAAATGCAAGAAAGTACTATTTTGTCACTGGAAAAAAATTTTTTTTCCCAACCCCTCCCCTTCCCCCCAAAAAATTCTTTTCTTTAGGAGACTGAAGAGATACACTTGTCATGAATGGATTGTAAACATAACCTTCAAGGTGGAAATGAGAATGGTACTCTATCCAAAAGTCGTGTTTTATTTTCAAACCTTTTTTTTTTTTAATGGTGATTCTTGAAGAAATAAAGCAAAAGAGAAATTTGCTTTGTTTCCAAACTTGTCTGAAGTCTTCTTTAACACATTAGTATTTTCCTCCCTCTCTAGTATTCCACTTAACTGGAACTAAAGAGTGACTTAATTCAATTATTTTATGGAATTCTAACATGTAGCAATTGAGCTTTTACAGTACTTGGAATGTTCTGGTTCCTTTCTTTTAAAAGAAAATATTGGGCCGGGTATAGTGGCTCACGCCTGTAATCCAAGCACTTTGGAGGCCAAGGCAGGTGGATCGCCTGAGGTCGGGAGTTCAAGACCAGCTTGACCAACATGGTGAAACCCTGTCTTTAAAAAAAAAAAAAAAAGGCCGGGCGTGGTGGTTCACGCCCGTAATTGAAGCACTTTGGAGGCCAAGGTGGGCAGATCACCTGAGGTCAGGAGTTCAAGACCAGCCTGACCAACATGGTGAAACCCCGTCTTAAAAATAAATAAAATAAAAATTGAAGCTTGTAAAATTTCAGGATGTAGTATTTCAGTCATATATTCATTATACAGTATAGTTCTTTGATTGGTTTGAAGTACTGTGTGAATTCCCAGAATGCAATACCCATAATCTAAAATGCAAATGCATCCCAAAGTAAAAATGGGCTATTTTAAGACTACTCACTATTTTATTAGAGTGACAATATTACTTGTCTTTATTAAAAACTTTAGATAGGCCAGGCGCGGTAGCGCACGCCTGTAATCCCAGCACTTTGAGAGGCTGAGGGGGGTGGATCACGAGGTCAAGAGATCGAGACCATCCTGGTCAACATGG
>NW_022437002.1:4624213-4624936 GCF_009761245.1 Sapajus apella | reverse complement strand
AAAAAAAAAAAAAAAAAAAAAAAAAAATTTCCTTAGTGTTATGATTGAAAACCAGTGAACTGGAAGGTTAAATGATCCTACTGCTCTCCCTAGCATCTATATGGGGATGGCAGAGGGAAATCTTGAATGGGCCCTATTTTGCATGTCACAAACATTGGGAAGCTTTTATTTTTCATTTTTAGAGACAAGATCTTGCTGTATCATCCAGGCTAGGGTGCAGTGGCACCATCATAGTTCACTGCGTCCTTTGCTCCGTGATCCTGAGGCTCAAGTGATCCTCCCACCCAAGCCTCCTGAGTAGCTGAGACTACAGGCATGTGCCACCACGCCCACCTAATTTTTAAATTTTTTGTAGAGATTGAGTCTTGCTATGTTGCCCAGGCTGGTCTCAAACTCCTTGGCTCAAGCAATCTTCCTACCTTCGTCCCAAAGTATTGGGATTACAGGCATGAGCCACTGCACCCAGCCTAGCTTTTAAAAAATACTTACACCTAAGCCCCACCTGCCAGAGATTCTGATTTGCCTAGGCATCTGTTTTTGTTGGTTTGTTTGTTTGTTTGAG
Organism: Sapajus apella; assembly: GCF_009761245.1. Lineage (NCBI taxonomy): Eukaryota > Metazoa > Chordata > Mammalia > Primates > Cebidae > Sapajus > Sapajus apella. Next base: position 4,624,374 of record NW_022437002.1, on the reverse strand, counting down.
ATAAGGAGTCTTGCTCTGTTGCCCAGGCCAGAGTACAGTGGCACAATCTCAGCTCACTGCAACCTCTGCCTCCCGGGTTCAAGCAATTCTCCTGCCTCAACTTCCCTAGTAGCTGGTACTACAGGTGTGCGCCACCACACCTAATTTTTTTTTTTTTTTTT
>NW_022437002.1:4607948-4623813 GCF_009761245.1 Sapajus apella | reverse complement strand
AAAAAAAAAAAAAAAAAAAAAAAAAAATTTCCTTAGTGTTATGATTGAAAACCAGTGAACTGGAAGGTTAAATGATCCTACTGCTCTCCCTAGCATCTATATGGGGATGGCAGAGGGAAATCTTGAATGGGCCCTATTTTGCATGTCACAAACATTGGGAAGCTTTTATTTTTCATTTTTAGAGACAAGATCTTGCTGTATCATCCAGGCTAGGGTGCAGTGGCACCATCATAGTTCACTGCGTCCTTTGCTCCGTGATCCTGAGGCTCAAGTGATCCTCCCACCCAAGCCTCCTGAGTAGCTGAGACTACAGGCATGTGCCACCACGCCCACCTAATTTTTAAATTTTTTGTAGAGATTGAGTCTTGCTATGTTGCCCAGGCTGGTCTCAAACTCCTTGGCTCAAGCAATCTTCCTACCTTCGTCCCAAAGTATTGGGATTACAAGCATGAGCCACTGCACCCAGCCTAGCTTTTAAAAAATACTTACACCTAAGCCCCACCTGCCAGAGATTCTGATTTGCCTAGGCATCTGTTTTTGTTGGTTTGTTTGTTTGTTTGAGATAAGGAGTCTTGCTCTGTTGCCCAGGCCAGAGTACAGTGGCACAATCTCAGCTCACTGCAACCTCTGCCTCCCGGGTTCAAGCAATTCTCCTGCCTCAACTTCCCTAGTAGCTGGTACTACAGGTGTGCGCCACCACACCTAATTTTTTTTTTTTTTTTTTACTATAGATGGTGTTTCACTATATTGGCCAAGCTGGTCTTGAACTCCTGACCTCATGATCCACCCGCCTCAGCCTCCCAAAGTGTGAGGATTACAGGGATGACCCACCGAGCGTAGCTGGCATCTGTATTTTAAAAGCTCCACAGGTGATTCTAATGTGTAGCCAAAGTTGAGGATCCCTGGTTTAGGCAGAAATGTTGTTCCCCTTTTCCTCTTATGGGCTGAATAAAAATAAGTTTCTCTTTAATAAAGGAAATATGTAGTTGTAACATCAACAAGGAAATAAAAGATTTTCCCAATGGGAAAATCAAGAAACTATATAATGGAATTGTGTATCTGGAAATCTGAAAGAGCAAGGCAGACAAAGTATAAAATCATGCTTGCAAATGGTCTAGCTAAGCACAGAGGTAAAGGGGTGACTGACATTTCCCTGGCCTCTGGTTTCTTATTTTATTTATTTCTTTACTTTTTTGAGACGGAGTCTTGCTCTGTCTCCCAGGCTGGAGTGCAGTGGCGTGATCTCTGCTCATTAAAACCTCTACCTCCTGGGTTCAAGCAATTCTTGTGCCTCAGCCTCCTGAATAGCTGGAATTACAGGTGTGCGCCCCCATATCCAGCTAATTTTTGTATTTTTAGTAGAGACAGGGTTTTACCATGTTGGCCAGGCTGGGTCTCAGACTCCTGGCCTCAAATAATCCGCTTGCCTTGGCCTCCCAATGTGCTGGGATTACAGGCGTGAGCCACCACACCTGGCCTTTGGTTTCCCATTTAAAGATGATAAAGTATGCAATGGATTTTGACGGTGTGAAAGAAAAAAAAAAAGGAGTAAGGAAAAGTGTTATCATACTATTTCAGTAATTGCAAAATTTTTTTTTGAGATGGAGTTTCGCTCTTGTTACCCAGGCTGGAGTGCAATGGCGCGATCTCGGCTCACCGCAACCTCTGCCTCCTGGGTTCAGGCAATTCTCCTGCCTCAGCCTCCTTAGTAGCTGGGATTACAGGCACGTGCCACCATGCCCAGCTAATTTTTTGTATTTTTAGTAGAGACGGGGTTTCACCATGTTGACCAGGATGGTCTCGATCTCTTGACCTCGTGATCCACCCGCCTCGGCCTCCCAAAGTGCTGGGATTACAGGCTTGAGCCACCGCGCCCGGCCCTGCAAAATATTTTGACTTCAAGAGTCCCTTTGCTTCTCTTGCTGTGTGTGGCTTATTACTTGTTGACATTATACTTAAATATTTTACTTTTTTGGTGGCATTAATACAGTTCTGAAGAAGGCTGACATAAAAATGAAGTTTACAGATCCTGGTGGATTTCATTTTTCTGGCCTATTCATGGCTCCATTAGCAGGAATAAACTCCTGTATCAAAATTATGTTATGTATACTTCACAATATGTAAAATAGCTGGCTGTACACTGGCATTTCTGTGATAACCTGAATTTTATCATTAAAACTCTTGTAACTAATGGCATCAGTGGCCCATCTGTAATAGTGCTGCCTCAAGGCCAGCTGCAGTGGGGAAAATGCAGCTGGGGTTCATGCTCCAGGGAGCCTGTGGTGGGTGGGAACAGGCAGGAGTTCTGCCCCTACTGAGTTGACGGGGCTGGTGCCCCCAACTCCTGGGCACAGCTGCAGTCACCCAGCTGCAGCTCCAGACCTGGGCATCCCTGCACTCTTTGGGGCCTGGGAAGCTGCCGGCCCCTACAGTCTTGGAAGAGCCTGCTCCCATTCCCTGGCCTCTCTCTGCTCCCGGCACCTCTCTCTGAAACTTTGTTGCAGAGCAAAGTTGTGGCCAAACCCAGGTGTTGTCGTGACCTGGCCAGGTTGGGCATGCTTGAGGTGGCACTGACATGCCAGCCCCCCTGCCACCTCAGCCCCTTCTAGACTTTGGGCGCCCATATGCATGGGAGGGAGGCCAGTTGGGGGTGATGAGAGTGGCTGGTTCAGGCCTGCAGGTGCCCCTCGGTGCAAACAACCTGAGTGCCATGGAGGGCATGTTGATGGCAGGAGGCAGACAGGCTCCTGGGTGAAAAGGGGTGGGTTCCCAGTGAAATACGACATTCAAGCCAGGGACGGCTTGAAGCCTGGGGGCCGGGCTGCCAGTTCCTGATGGAGTCCAGGGCTGGAGTGAGAACTTGCGGTGTTTTCTGGGATACCCATGGACACCCATGAACCAAGCAGCATGCACTTCCTCCCTTCTGAGCCTGTAAAAATCCCTGGACTCAGCCAGACTCAGCCGGCTGTCAGGACTACCAGCTGCAGGACGGAGCTTTGGGTCTTAGGACCTGCCTGCAGGTATCCTTTCAGGTGCGAGCTGGTTGTCTGGACACTTGTCGGTTGGCCTCCCTGTGGAAAGGAGCTATCCACTTAGGGTCTCCTAGTGCTGTTCTGTTGCTGAGTGAATCTCCTCTCTGCCCTGTGGAAAGGAGCTACTCACTTTGGGTCTCCTGAGAGCTGTTCTGTTGCTCAGTGAAGCTCCTCTCCGCCTTGCTCACCCTCCATTTGTCTGCATATTTCATTCTTCTTGGATGCAGGAAAAGAACTCGCCGAATGGTGGACAGAAAGAGCTGTAACTCAAGCAGGGCTGAAACATACCTCCCACTCACCATGTTGTGGGTGACAAGAAGAGCTGCAGCCCAGGCCTTGGGGCTCCCTAAGCCAGGGCTGTGACATGCTGTAATATGCTCTTTGGGGCTCTGCAGTTGCTGGTGTCTCTGAACTTTCAGGCACCACTGTGTTCCCCTTGTCCATATGCTGGTGCCTGCAGTGGAAGCTGCTTTCAGTACGTCTGGTCCCGCTGCAGCCTTGCATGGAGCTGATGCCTGTGCCAGCGCCTAGAGGTGTCCACTCTGCTGCAGCCGGTGTGCCTGGTTGTGTGCAGTGGCCGGACCCCACGCTCACTCACTCACATACCTGCCACTCTATGCCTGGCTCACCCTCGGCAGGCGTGAGATCCAGGCTGTACCACCAGTGGAGCACAGCCTGCCATGCCACGTGGGTGGAACGAGTCCAGCAGGCTCAAGCAAAACCCAAGCAGAGGTGCTGCCGGCCAAGAGATTTCCGGCTGGTGGCAAAGCAACACCCTAAGGATCCTGTGACATAACTAAAGTCACATCCTTTACATAACGTTTATTCTATATAGAATTTATCCACATACAATGACGTCAGCTGTAACACAATCCACTGTTACTCATATAAAATAATCTATAAAATAGAGTGTTACATAATACACTTCAGTGAATTAAGCTGATGTTCTAGGATTCAGAAAATGTGATCATTCTCTTTCCTATTTTTGCTACTGCTGTTTCACTGGATTGTCTTAGGTTCCCCCCCCCTTTTTTTTGTGAGACAGAGTCTCGCTCTGTCATCTAGCCTGGGTGTAGTGGTGTGATCTTGGCTCACTGTAACCTCCGTATCCTGAGTTCAAGCAATTTTCATCTCAGCCTCTGGAGTAGCTGGGATTACAGGTGCCTACCACCATGCTTGGCTAATTTTGGTATTATTAGTAGAGATGGGGTTTCATTATATTGCCCAGGCTGGTCTCGAACTCCTGACCTCTGGTGATCTACCTGTCTGGGCCTCCCAAAGTGCTGGAATTACAGGCGTGAGCCACTGTACCTGACCCTTAGGTTTCTGTACTGTTCCGAGCCTCAATTTCTTTACATTTCATGTGGGATAACTGTCCTATTTCACAGATATGTAAAGAATAACATAAAAATTATTAAACGCTTTGCAAATATAAAATGCTATATAAATGATAAATGGTAATACTGATACACTCATATAAAATAACATAAAACTTTGTTTATAATCTAAAGTTTGGTCCTTCCTGTACCTATTATTATCACCCTTCCCAGTTAAAAACATCTTATGCTACATACACTGCTTTCAGTGATTTTCCACACTTAACTAATTTTAGGAATAAAAAATATATTTTTATTTTTTATTTTAATTTTTTTAATGATGGGGTTTCTCCAGGATGGCCAGGCTGCTCTTGAACTCCTGACTTCAGGTGATCCACCCACCCCAGCCTCCCAAAGTGCTAGGATTACAGGCGTGAGCCACCGCGCCCGGCAGGAATAAAAAATATTTTAAAAAACCAATGTGATGGAAATTTCAATGTATCTTGGCATGACTTGGCAAAATAACTTTAATGAATTGAGTTCTGAGCTCATAAATAATTGAAGCACCAAACTTTTTTCATCTCTCAGGCAGTACTTGGCCATATAGAAAGCAGTAACTATGCTTATTTTGATTGCATTACTGAAGATATAATACTGAAAAATTTGTTCCTAAATTTTAAAAAGTCTTAAGATATGATACCCAAAGAAGGAACATCATCAGCTAAGGACATGATTTGCTTCACTAAGCGACCTTATGGTTACTTGCTTATGAGCACAGTGAGTAATAGCAGTAATGAAATGAGGCTGCAACGCTCAAAGGGAATTCAAAAAGTTATCTAATTCCATGGCTTTCAACGTCGTGCAACTGAGTTCTGCAGAGGCATCTGGAGAAAAGTTTGTGGGGGGCTTTAATCGGAGCAGCTCTAATTTTAGAGTTTATCACTTAAATCTGAGCATCTGTAGGAAACAATTCATTTGAAGAGCTTCTTGGGTTAAAAAATTCTTTTAAACTGCAGATCTAGTCCGTTGTGTTTCTTCCAGACCCTAGGCGTGACTACAGTGGTGCTTTCTTTTTGTAATGCTTCATCCTATACCCAGACACTCCTGAGGGCAATGGAGTTAGAAGGGTATTCAAAAGCTGATAAATGGCATTCCTGTAAGAACAAATTTGGTCTAACCAAGTCTTAATATTCAAAAAAAATCCTTGGCATAAATAAAGCTTATTTAAACAGATTATACCCCGATATAACATTGGCCCACATTTAAAAGCCAAAGAATTCCATTTTCCCAAATCAATAGACAGTTTCACTCTAGAAAATAACTGGTCTCTAACGTCTTAGACATATATGATATAACTGGAGTCATTATTTACAACTTACAAACATGTCTTAAATGTTCTTCTTTTATGATGCTAAAATGATAGAACAGATTCTCTGTTTAGATTGGTGAACTTGATCCTTGTTGTGTGGGGATAGTTTGATGCTTGTTATAAACAATTATGAGAAAGCATTATTTCTGAAAAGACAATTTCTGGTGGCACTGTGTTCAGTGAATGTTGCTAATATTCATGCTGATGTATGTAAAGTTTGCATGCAGAAGATAATAGCATAAAAGGACATTTAGATCATAGACTAAAGTGCATTAGAGTATACACATGCAAGCACTACTTCATTTATATGAATAAAGTTCAAATCAGCCATTTTTCCTATTGGCTCCAACAACTAAAAAAATCAGGTTTTAATTTCAAAAGGTATCAGTATTACTCTGGTAAGACTAGAGAATGACAAGTGTTTCCTCCCTCATTCAGATACACTTTAATTGTTAAGAATCCTGATTTAGGCCAGGTGCAGTGGCTCTCGCCTGTAATCCCGGCACTTTGGGAGGCTGAGGCGGGCAGATCACGAGGTGAGGAGTTCGAGACCAGCCTGGCCAACATAGCAAAACTCCTAAATCGAAACCCCTAAATCTCTACTAAAAATACAAAAATTAGCGGGGCATTGTGGTGTGCACCTGCAGCCCCAGCTACTAAGGAGGCTGAGACAGGAGAATCGCTTGAAACCAGGAGGCAGAGGTTGTGGTGAGCCAAGATCATGCCACTGCACTCCATCCAGCCTGGGCAACAGAGCGAGACTCCATCTCAAAAAACAAAATCCTGGTTTAGGAACAGCCATGTTGGGAGTGAACTCAAGGCACATCATCCGGCCTTGAAGCAACTGGAAGTGTGCCAGCAGGGGAATCTTGAAAAAGTCTCAATTAAGTGCCATGAAACTAAGTGGTTATTCATCTATTTATACATTTTTAAAAAGAAAGTAACCATTTTAGCCTAGAAATTGGTATCAAGGACAATAATTAATGAAAGAACAAGAGAAAATAATAAAAAAAAGTATCATTTTGAGGTATGTCATGGCATTTAAAAATACCTTAAAAATCCAAGTCAAGGCACCAAAAACAAACACAAAAACAAAACAGTAAAATAGATGGAGCCTTTCCATATACAATGAGATTCTATCAAGCTTCATTGTGATAACTTGCAGAAGAAACTTTTATGAAGTTCAGTTCTTTACTTCTGATATTTAGATTTTACCTTTAGAACTAAAACAATGCTTCTCTAATTTAACTGTAATTTTGGAATGTTTCATAATTTATGCAGGGGAGAAGTTTAAACTTTGTATACCAGGAGAAAAGTTTGTTTTGAAAATACTATATCCTGGCTAGGTGTGGTGGCTCCCGCCTATAATCCCAGCACTTTGGGAGGCCAAGGCAGGCGGATCACAAGGTCAAGAGATCAAGACCATCCTGGCCAACATGGTGAAACCCCATCACTACTAAAAATACAAAAATTAGCTGGGCGTGGTGGCATGTGCCTGTAATCCCAGCTACTTGGGAGGCTAAGGCAGGAAAATCGCTTGAGCCAGGGAGTCGGAGGTTTCAGTGGGCCAAGATAGCATCACTGCGCTCTGGCCTGGCAACAGTGAGACTCTGTCTTTAAAAAAAAAAAAAAAGAAAATATTACATAAACAAGAGAAGCAAAAATGCTCAACGTATTTAAGTGAATAATTTGTTCAAATAGTTGTATACTTTAAATTTACATATAAATAACCTGATATAAAAACATACCAATAGGTATTGTAGGGACATAACTTAGCACTATTTGAATAACTCTAGATCAAGATATTGCATGTTGTTGAAAATGATTCAATTCCTCCTTTCATGCTTTCTAATTCTGGTTGGCTTATTTTTATAATTACTGCCAAGTGGTAAGGTTTGACTTCTATTCTTTGCCATTTCAGGAGACATACAGGGAGAGAAGGCTGAAAGAGGACTGTTTAAAATCAGACCCTGTCCAGTCATCAGTTTTGTCTCTTAAACTTTCTGACCTTAATTTTCTCATTTGTAAACTGCAGATAGTTCCCACTTCACTGAGTGAGAAAATACGTGAGCAAGTACTTTATAAATAATATAGCACTACATAAATGTTAGAAATCACTCAGATATGCTAAGAACTTCCTAGTTCATTTTTCTTTTGAGATGGAGTTTCACTCTTGTTGCCCAGGCTGGAGTGCTATGGCACGATCTCGGCTCACTGCAACCTCTGCCTCCGAAGTTCAAGCAATTCTCCTGCCTCAGCCTCCTGAGTAGCTGGGATTATAGGCATGTGCCACCACACCCGGCTAATTTTGTATTTTTTAGTATAGACAACGTTTAACCATGTTGGCCAGGTTGGTTTCAAACTCCTGACCTCAGGTGATCTGCCTGCCTTGGCCTCCCAAAGTGCTGGGATTATAGGTGTGAGCCACTGTGCTGGGCCTGTTTGTCTTTAGAGAGATGGATAACCATATTGACTGATCGTCTTCACAAACTACGTTGCCTTTTATGCAACATTAGTTTCCTGCTTTAAGAAAATATCTGTATATAATCTTTGGTCAGCCTCTACTTTAGGTTTTTTCTTTTTCTTTTTTTTTTTTTTTTAACAATACTGGGAGTAATTTTTAACCTAATGACAAAAATTTCAAATATGAACAATTTCAAACACTTCTTCCATAATCCTTAATATCAGAGTAACGACAAGTTGTTTCAGATCTCAAATTAATAGAAAGACTAATTTCTTTAGTTAGGTGGGTTGCCAGATACTTAAATGTACTCTTAACTGGTTCCCTGTGAAATTCAACACTGGTAGTATATGTGGTTTTGAAACATCTTGAAATTGTTTTACATAAAGTTTGATTGTGGTGAATTTATTTAAAGTATTTCTTTGAAAAAATGTGCTAAGTAGATCTTCCAATATTAAAAGAAAAGGGGATCTCTGTAATAAAGTAAGAGGACTGTAATGAAAGTCAGCGGATAATTGTTCATCCAACATGCCAACTCAAGCTAGTTCTTTCTTTCCAGTGCAGCAACACATTTTAGGGCAACAAAGTTCAGAATGGATACAATGGCCTGTTCAGAAAGCATGCAAGTTATATCAGGTCATTTCTTTAAAGTCACTATGATAAATTTGTTAACTAGATTCTGACCATAGAGAGAGGAAGTCAATGTAAATTGCAGACATGCCAGCTCTGTTGGTTCACATGACAGCTACCTAATGTTGGGCTTAATTTCTTTTTCGTCTTCTTCTTCACTATCATCTACCTGTTGGATGACCAGATCAGCAGACCCATCTTCTACAATCTCCACATAGGATCTATTCTCATCTTCACTCAAGTGCCATCTGGAATCCTTATCTCCATCTGATGGGGACATAAGATGTTGTTCAGCTTCCAAGTCAATGGGGAGGCTGTCAATGCCAAATTCTGCAAGACACTCATTACACAGTCTGTAGCGCCTGGTTCCCTCCTGTACCACTTGCCCTGTTAGATCTGTCACATGACGTTTACATTTTCTGCAGATGAGTTTACATGCCTGGTGAATCTGTGTAGAGATTTAAATAGTGATAAAAGTGATTTTTTAAAAGCAGGACAGTTTGATATTTTAGGTACCAGTTCATAAACTTAAGATGTTCAAAGCCATGCATTAAACTCAAATTAACATCTGATTATTAGAAAAAGATCAAGGGGTTTATGTAAAAAAATGTTTTTTTCCTTTTTCCTTTTTTTTTTTTTTTTTTTAAGAGACGGAGTTCCATGTTGCCCAGGCTGGTCTTGAACTTCTGGGCTCAGGCAACCCGCTTGCCTCAGCCTCCCAAAGAGCTAGGATTACAGGCGTGAGCCACTGTGCCCGGCAGATCAAGGCTTTTAGTGATAAATTGATGTCACAGAAATATTAAACATATGCTTTCTCTAAATAGTGGCTATCATGTTTTTTATTATTAATATTACATAATAGTTTCACATATCACTTAATCCAATAGCATTTGGGTAACTGAGGGAACAATGGGATATTTCAAAAGATAATAATTGCAAACACTTACTATGTGCCATGTACTTTTTTTTCCCTTAATTTACTTTATTTATTATTTATTTTTTGGGAGACAGAGTCTTGCTCTGTCACCCAGGCTGGAGTGCAATGGTGTGATCTTGGCTGACTGCAACGTCCGCCTCCCAGGTTCAAGCGATTCTCCTGCCTCAGCCTCCTGAGCAGCTGGGATTATAAGCACGTGCCACCATGCCTGGCTAATTTTTGTGTTTTTAGTAGAGACGGAGTTTCACCATGTTGGTCAGGCTGGTCTCGAACTCCTGATCTCGTGATCCACCTGCCTCAGCCTCCCAAAGTGCTGGGATTACAGGCGTGAGCCACCGTGCCCGCATACTTTTTATTTTTAAGATAGAGTCCCTTGGGAGGCCGAGGCGGGTGGATCACGAGGTCAAGAGATCGAGACCATCCTGGTCAACATGGTGAAACCCCGTCTCTACTAAAAATACAAAAAATTAGCTGGACATGGTGGCGCGTGCCTGTAATCCCAGCTACTCAAGAGGCTGAGGCAGGAGAATTGCCTGAACCCAGGAGGCGGAGGTTGTGGTGAGCCGCGATTTTGCCATTGCACTCCAGCCTGGGTAACAAGAGCGAAACTCCAACTCAAAAAAAAAAAAAAAAGATAGAGTCTTTCTCTGAAATTGCGTAATAACTGAGAAAAAAAAAAAAAAAAAGATAGAGTCCCGCTCTGTCACCCAGGCTGGGATGTAGTTGTGACCATGGCTCACTGCAGCCTCAACCTCCCAGGCTCAAGCAATCCTCCTATCCCAACCTACCGAGGAGCTGGGACTACAGGCACATGCCACCATGCCTGGCTCATTAAAAAAAAAATTATAGAGAAAGGGCTCACTATGTTGTCCAGGCTGAACATATCTTAATTTAGAGGGGGGAATCTCTCTTGTTTTGTGTATTAATTTGTTGTTATTTTACTACAGAAAGAAAAATGTGGTACAAATTTAAATTTGTCAATATTTTGTATAGAAGGAGTACTTGCCATTTTTATTAAGAAAAGATCTGGTGGAAAGAGGACCACACAGGAATTGGAAGGCTATCTTTGGCACTTACTAACCACGTACCTTGGAGCAAGTAATTTAAAACATTATATAAACATGCTTTAGGCTGGCCATGGTGGCGCACATCTGTGATTCCAGCTCTTTGGGAGGCTGAGGTGGGCGGTCAAGAGATCGAGACCATCCTGGCCAAAATGGTGAAACCCTGTCTCTATTAAAAATACAAAAATTAGCTGGGCATAGTGGCGTGTGCCTGTAATCCCAGCTACTTGGGAGGCTGAGGCAGGAGAATCACTTGAACCTGGGAGGTGGAGGTTGCAGTGAGCCAAGATTGCACCACTGCACTCCAGCCTGGTGACTGAGCAAGACTCCACTTCAAAAAAAAAAACAAACCTGGCTGGTCTGAAGGTAGTGAGTTATCTCAATTGATTGTTCACTGTCAGTTACAGATCGAACTCCTTGTTCTACTCTTTCCCCCCTTCTCACTGTCAGTTACAGATCGAACTCTTTGTTCTACTCTTTCCCCCCTTCTCACTACTGTACTTGACTAGTCTTAAAAAATTTAAAAAAAAGGTCGGGCGCGGTGGCTCAAGCCTGTAATCCCAGCACTTTGGGAGGCCGAGGCGGGTGGATCACGAGGTCAAGAGATCGAGACCATCCTGGTCAACATGGTGAAACCCCGTCTCTACTAAAAATACAAAAAATTAGCTGGGCATGGTGGTGCGTGCCTGTAATCCCAGCTACTCAGGAGGCTGAGGCAGGAGAATTGCCTGAACCCAGGAGACGGAGGTTGCGGTGAGCCGAGATCGCGCCATTGCACTCCAGCCTGGGTAACAAGAGCGAAACTCCGTCTCAAAAAAAAAAAGAACCTGCTTTAGGATGACAGTTAAAATATTTAACTTTAACTGTTAAGATATGGGCACCACCCAGACAGATGAGAAGCCTGACCAATTCTACTGGACACTGAACATAAACAATTACTTTGATCCTGCTTCTATATATCAGTCTATTATTATCTTTGCTTGCTTGCTATGTCTAATGGGAATACCATTCACAGGCTTAATGTGAGGACCAAATGAATTAACATGTATGAAATGCTTTGATAAACAGTTGCAGTTGATGAATAATTATGTATTATAATTAGTAATAAACAACTTTGTTCAATAGCTGTCAGAATAGTAGATTATTTTCTAATCTAAAAATTATTTATTTATTTTTATTATTTTTGTTTTTTAGAGACAGGGGTTTCACCATGTTGGCCAGTCTGGTCTTGAACTCCTGACCTTGTGATCCGCCCACCTTGGCCTCCCAAAGTACTGAGATTACAGGTGTGAGCCACCACGCCTGGCCTATTTATTTACTTATTTATATTTTTGAGACAGTGTCTTGCTCTGTCACCAGGCACCAGGTTGGAGTGCAAAGACGCGATCTTGGCTCACTGCAACCTCTGCCTCCTGGGTTCAAGCAATTCTCCTGCCTCAGCCTCCCGAGTAGCTGGGACTACAGGTGCACACCACCACACCCAGCTAATTTTTGTATTTTAGTAGAGACAGGGTTTCACTACGTTGGCCAGGATGGTTTCAATCTCTTGACCTCGTGATCCACCCGCCTCGGCCTCCCAAAGTACTGAGATTACAGGCGTGAGCCACTGCACCCAGCTCTAATCTAAAAATTATAAAAATTAATTGTGTAATGTTGAATCAATGTTTGGAATATTCATTTAGATAAAGTAAGGACAGTATAGAAGTAGGCCTCCAAACATAGTAAAAAAAAATCCAAGAGGCTTGGCTCAGTGGCTCACCCCTGTAATCCCAGCACTTTGGGAGGCCAAGGTAGATCACTTGAGGTCAGGAGTTTGAGACCAGCCTGGCCAACATGGTGAAACCCCGTCTCTACCAAGAATACAAAAACTAGGCCAGGCACCTATGATCCGAGCTATCTGGGAGCCAACTGCTTGAACCCAGGAGGTTGAGGTTGCAGTGAGCTAAGATGGTGCCACTGCACTCCAGCCTGGGCAACAGAGCAAGACTGTCTCAAAAAAAAAAAAAAAAAAAAAGAAAGCTGGTGTAGTGAAGACCCCCTTTGGCTGGACAGCACAGCAGCAACTAGACTGAGATCCTACCAGACAAGGGTTCAATGATCACTGGTAGATGGTAAGTATCTGCAGTGGTGACTCTGACCTAGACACTTAAAACATTTATACAATTTATATTATCTTTGGCTCTGAACAGACCAGTACATAAAAACATATTAGACTAAGTGAATTTAAATAGAAATGTAAAACTATTTACCATCAAAAGAATATACCCCACTTCAAGGTCTCAAAGGAGAATAAAAATCTATATATATATAATTATGCTTTATGTACAAAGTAAAAATATTATGTTGGAAGAATTTTAAATATGGTAGACTTGTGTGAAAAGATTTCCCTCAGCAAATGAGATGATCTTAAAGCCAATAAATGTAATTTTTTTTTTTTTTTGACAGGGTCTCCCTCTGTAACCCAGGCTAGAGTGCAGTGGCCCAATCTCAGCTCACTGTAGCCTCCACTTCCTGGGTTTGGGCGATTCTCGTGCCTCAGCCTCCTGAGTAGCTGGGATTACTGGTGTGCGCTACCATGCCCCACTAATTTTTGTATTTTTGGTGGATGGGGTTTCACGATGTTAGCCAGGCTGGTCTTGAACTGAACTCCTGGCCTCAAGCAATCTGCCCACCTTGGCCTCCCAAAGCGCTGGAATTACAGGTGTGAGCCACTGCTCCCAGTCAAATGTACATATTTCATAAGAAAAAAAATGATTGGCCAGGAGCGGTGGCTCTGCCTGTAACTCCAGCACTTTGGGAGGTAGAAGCAGGTGGATCACTTGCCTCCAGGAGTTCAAGACCAGTCTGGGTAACATGGTGAAACCCCATCTCTACAAAAAATACAAAAATTGGCCCAGCATGTTGGTGCAGGCCTGTAGTCCCAGCGTAGGAGGCTGAGGCAGGAGGATCATTTGAACCTGGGAAGTCGTGGCTGCAGTGAGCTGAGATGGCACCACTGCACTCCAGCCTGGGCAATACGGAGAGAGTCTGTCTCAGAAAACAAAACAAGGCTGGGCTCGATGGCTCATGACTGTAATCCCAGCACTTTTGGGAGGCTGAGGCAGGTGAATCACCTGAGGTCGGGAGTCTGAGACCAGCATGTTCAATATGGTGAAACCCCATCTCTACTAAAAATACAAAATTAGCCAGGCATGGTGGCACACGCCCGTCATCCCAGCTACTTGGGAGGCTGAGGCAGAATTGCTTGAACCTAGGAGGCAGAGGTTGCAGTGAGCCAAGATTGCACCATTGCACTCCAGCCTGGGCAGCAAGAGTGAAACTCTGTCTCAAAAAAACAGAAACAAATAAACAAGCAAAAAACAAAAACAAGTTAGTAAAACAATGAAAAAATCATACATACTGTTCGAAAATGGCTACTTAGATGGTCTAGCCTGCTAAATCTTTTTCCGCAAGCTTGACATGGATAGGGCCTTTCTCCCGTATGACAACGAAGGTGGCGCTTTAGGTCTGCCTTCCGCTTTACCACGTGTGTGCAGTATGGGCACTTGAATCGCATCCGGGGCAGATCACCTGTCAAGAGACGGCTTGATTAAATCACTGGAAAGTTCATAAAAACAATTCTAATAACAGAAATAATTAAATCCATCCCCACTGGAAATGAGGAAAGAAAAAAACTTAAAAAAATAAAAGAGATGAAGGAAATTTTATTAAGACTAGATTGTCAATGTAATCCTAAGTATAGAACGTTAACTTCAGTATTTGATATATTTAGAAAGTTGGGTAAATTCAAAGTGCCATGCTTTTTTTTGTTTTTTTTGAGACAGAGTCTCGCTCCATCACCAGGCGCCAGACTGGAGTGCAGTGGTGTGACCTCGGCTCACTGCAACTTCTGCCTCCCGGGTTCAAGCAATTCTCCTGCCTCAGCCTCCTAAGTAGCTGGCAGTACAGGCACGCACCACCACGCCCAGCTAATTTTTTTCGTATTTTTAATAGAGATGGGGTTTCACCATGTTGGCCAGGATGGTCTCGATCTCTTGACCTTGTGATCCGCCCCCCTCAGCCTCCCAAGCTTATTTTTTTATTTAATGCAATAGGGTCATTAGATTTTAAATGTAAAATAGTACTATATTTTAAAACTGTACACAATTTTAAAGTGAAAGTATTTACTATTTAAGCTTTTTTCTTGGTGGAAAATCATTTGAGGTCAGGAGCTATAGACCAGCCTAGCCAACATGGTAAAACCATCTCTACCAAAAATAAAAAAATTAGCCAGGTATGATGGTGCATGCCTGTAGCCCCAGATACTTGGGAAGCTGAGGTGGGAGAATCGCTTGAACTCAGGAGGTGGAAGTTGCAGTGAGCCAAGATCGTGCCACTGCACTCCAGTCTGAGCAACAGTGTGAGACCCTGTCTCAAAAAAAAAAAAAAAATATATATATATATATATATATAATATATGTATATATATAGAGAGAGTTCAATTTAGGTATGATAATAGTATGGTAGTTTTTTTCTGTATTTTAAGAACACATTCTAAACTATTTACAGGTGAAAACATATGATGTCTGAGATTGGCTTAAAAATATTAAAGGGAGGCCCCTCCTTCTCGCGGCGCTCGAGGGACCATGGCCGATCCTCGCGTGAGACAGATCAAGATCAAGACCGGCGTTGTGAAGCGGTTAGTCAAAGAAAAAGTGATGTATGAAAAAGAAGCAAAACAACAAGAAGAAAAGATTGAAAAAATGAGAGCTGAAGATGGTGAAAATTACAACATTAAAAAGCAGGTAGAGCCGGGCGTGGTGGCTCACGCCTGTAATCCCAGCACTTTGGGAGGCAGAGGCAGGTGGATCACGAGGTCAAGAGATCGAGACCATCCTGGTCAACATGGTGAAACCCCGTCTCTACTAAAAATACAAAAAATTAGCTGGGCATGGTGGCGCGTGCCTGTAGTCCCAGCTACTCAGGAGGCTGAGGCAGGAGAATTGCCTGAACCCAGGAGGCGGAGGTTGCGGTGAGCCAAGATCGCGCCATTGCACTCCAGCCTGGGTAACAAGAG
>NW_022437002.1:4596893-4607848 GCF_009761245.1 Sapajus apella | reverse complement strand
CAAAAAAAAAAAAAACACAACTCGTGGCTGGGCATGGTGACTCATGCCTGTAATCCCAGAACTTTGGGAGGCCAAGGCAGGTGGATCACCTGAGGTCAGGAGTTCAAGACCAGCCTGGCCAACATAAATCTTGTCTCTACTAAAAATACAAAATTAGCTGGGCGTGCTGGCAGGTGCCTGTAATCCCAGCTACTCAGGAGGCTGAGGCAAGAAAATCACTTGAACCTGGGAGGGAGAGGTTGCAGTGAGCTGAGATAGCTCCACTTCACTCCAGCCTGAGTGAAAGACTGAAACTCCGCCTAAAAAAAAAAAAACCTCTTGTTTTCAGGGACCCAAGTCACAAAAGAAGAGTGGCCAGGCACAGTGGCTCATGCCTGTAATCCCAGCATTTTGGGAGGCCAAGGTGGGCAGATCACAAGGCCAGCCTGACCAACATGGTGAAACCCCGTCTCTACTAAAAAAAAAATACAAAATTTAGCCAGGTGTGGTAGTGTGCACCTGTAACCCCGCCTACTCAGGAGGCTGAGCAGGAGAATTGCTTGAATCTGGGAGGCGGAGGGTTGCAGTTAGCTGAGATCGTGCCACTGTACTCCAGCCTGGGCAACAGAGGGAGACTCCATCTCAAAAAAAAAAAAAAAAAAAAAAAAAAAAAAAAAAAAAAAAAAAAAAAGCAGGTAGAGATCCTACAAGAATCCCGGATGATGATCCCAGATTGCCAGCGCAGGTTGGAAGCTGCATATTTGGATCTTCAACAGATATTAGAAAATGAAAAAGACTTGGAAGAAGCTGAGGAATATAAAGAAGCACGTTTAGTACTGGATTCAATAAAGTTAGAAGCCTGAAACTTTTCTTGTATGGGGTGGTTTTTACATTAAATCCTGGGGTTCATTTTACAATTCATTATTTTTAACCACTGCTGTGTGTTAAAGTAGTATGAGAATGTGATTGTTTTTCTCTGGTTACATACATATTTCTTTGTCTAATTCAATATGTCAAATAAATGAGTGTATCTAGTAAAAAAAAAAAAAAAATATTAAAGGGAGTGGGTTAGGGATAAGAACACAGACATAAGACAGGCCATGAGTTGAAGGTTGTGGGACTAGGTAATGGTGCGTGGAGATTAATTATACCATTCTCTTTACTTTTGCATATGTTTGAAATTTTTCTAAAATAAAAATTATGCAGGGCACAGTGGCTCATATCTGTAATCCCAGCACTTTGGGAGGCTCAGGTGGGAAGATCATTTCAGGCCAGGAGTTCAAGACCAGCCTGGGAAACACAGTGAGACCCCCGTCTCTATAAAAAAAAAGCAAAATAGAGGCCAGGTGAGGTGGCTCATGCCTGTAATCCCAGCACTTTGGGAGGCCAAGGTGGGTGGATCATGAGGACAGGAGTTCAAGACCAGCTTGGCCAACATAGTGGAACCCCGTTTCTATGAAAAATACAAAAATTAGCCAGGCATGGTGGTGCGTGCCTGTAGTCCCAGCTACTCAGAAGACTGAGGTACAGAATTGCTTGAAACAGGGAAGAGGAGGTTGTAGTGAGCCTAGATCACACAACTGCACTCCAGCCTGGGCGACAGAGCAAGACTCCATCTCAAACATAAATAAATAAACAATAAAAAATAAAAACAAAAAAAGCAAAATAAAATAAATATATAATCTATATCTTACAACCTTCAGGAGTTTCATTTTAATATAATTTTCCTTTAAATTTACATATAAACTTTTTTTTTTTTTTTGAGATAGAGTTTCGCTCTTGTTGCCCAGGCTGGAGTGCAATGGTGCAATCTCAGCTCACTGAAATCTCTGCCTCCCAGGTCCAAGTCATTCTCCTGCCTCAGCCTCCCGAGTAGCTAGGATTATAGGCATGTACCATCATGCCTGGCTAATTTTGTATTTTTAGTAGAGATGGGGTTTCTCCACGTTGGTCAGGGTGGTCTCGAACTCCCAACCTCAGGTGATCCACCAGCCTCAGCCTCCCAAAGTGCTGGGATTACTGGTATGAGCCACTGTGGGCCCTGCCCTACAAGTAAACTATTAAGCAAAATTTGTTAACTGATTAATTGGTGGGGGGAAACTGGATGATATGCATTTCTTATCCCTAGTCTCTACTTCTGAGTGAGGGGAGGATTATTTTGAAACTGTCAATTTAAATGGTCTTTCTGCATTTTACTGTTATCATAAAAATGAGATGTCTCAAGTTGCATATTGGTCCATGGTAGATTTACAGTATCAGTGTTATGGGTTGTATGTGAGGTGTTTGTTCTTTTTTGGGTGGGGGATGGGGCCTCATTATGTTGCCTATGCTGGTCTTTAAGTTCTGGGCTCAAGTGATGCTCTGCCTGAGCCTCCCTAGTAGCTAGGACTAGAGGCATGCCTTAAAAAAAAAAAATTATGGGCCAGGCATGGTGGCTCATGCCTGTAATCTCAGCACTTTGGGAGGCTGAGGTAGGTGGATCTTGAGATCAGCAGTTCGAGACCAGCCTGGCCAACACGGTGAAACCCCATCTCTAAGAAAAATATAAAAATTAGCTGGGTGTGGTGGCACTCGCCTGTAGTCACAGCTACTTGGGAGGCTGAGACAGGAGAATCGCCTGAACCCAGGTGGTGGCGGTTGCAGTGAGCTGAGATTGTGCCTGGGTGAGAGTGAGAATCCAACTCAAAAAAAAAAAAAAAAAGTATTTGTATCTTAATAAGTTAAACACTCCTCTGAGTAAATACACAGGAAAAAAAAAAAAACTAAAGTGAAAATATGTGTCTTAGGGATTGAAGTATTTGGAAAAGAGCTTTAAACATTTAAGAGTAATCTGACCACCCGCAGATACCAGTTTGGAAAATCATGGGTTTTGACCCTTAGTACTCTTAGTTTGATTGACATTATATTTATCCAATATTACTTTCAATTTAAAATTTTAAATCCATGTTGTATGAAATAAATTTCTTCTTTTTTTTTTTTTGAGAAAGAGTCTCACTCTATCGCCCAGGATGGAGTGCAGAGGCATGATCTCAGCTCACTACAACTTCTGCCTCCCAGGCTCAAGTGATTCTCCTGCCTCAGCCTCATGAGTAGCTTGGACTACAGGTGTGCACCACTATGGCTGGCTAAATTTTTTCTGTGTGTGTGACGGAGTCCTGCTCTGTCGCCAGGCTGGAGTGGAGTGGCACGATGTCAGCTCCCTGCAACCTCCGCCTCCTGGGTTCAAGTGATTCTTCTGCCTCAGGCTCCTGAGTAGCTGGGATTATAGGCATACACCACCATGCCTGGGTAACTTCTTTTTTGTACTTTTAGTAGAGACAGCATTTTGCCATGTTGGCTAGGCTGGTCTTGAACTCCTGACCTCAGGTGATCCGCCCGTGTCAGCCTCCCAAAGTGCTGGGATTACAGGTGTGAGCCACCACACCTGGCCTTACTAAATAAATTTCATTACAGAAATGGGACTTAAAAAAACTTGCTTCAACTGCCTAGAGCAGCACCTGAAACTAAGGGTATTTTGACAGAAGATTGATTTACATAGCAGTTTGGAATCTGGTTGAGGGGACTTATGCTCTTTACGGGTACCTGGAAAACTTTTGGATGTGACATCAGATCCTTGACCGTACTGATAGCCAACAGCAGTAGAGTCCATTTCAGCATCAATTGGTGCTTGTTCTTCAGACTGGGAAACATGGCTGGAAGAATCGGATGTGCGTGCTTCTCGTTTGTTTGACTTATAATGAGTAACTTCAGAAGGCTGTGACAATCTCAAATGTTTGGTCTTTTTAATGGACTCTTTCTTTGGTTCATGCTTGGCCAAGGGTTGTTGAGTATTCCTCTGGGAGGTTGGATGATAATTATACTTACTCCAGGATTTTCCACTTATTATACCTGTTCCTTGCTCTGGGCTTAGGTGAGAATGTGGAGAACTGCTTCCTTCTTGCCAGCCACCACTATAAAAAGAGGAGCGTTCTACACCATTAGAATTGGCATCTTTATCTGAGAGACTGAAATAGCGATCTTTTTCTTTCTCACTAATGTCTAAGGAAGATTTAATAAAAGTCTTACATACACTTATGACATCAGTCATCTGCAGGAAGCTAGCAGCTGACATCACTTCTATGACATTCTGACCAGTAAGAGACAGTTTGCCAGAATATACAAAGTCCAGGATAACTGTAAAGGTGTCAGGGGAGAAAGCCTGAAATGTAGCTGTGGTTGGCTGACTTGTCTCCTTTGAATTCTGAGAAAGAAGCATTTTAAAGTAGCCACTACTAGCAAATAATACATTTCGATGCGCTTTGAAGACCTTCCCTTCAACTAGAATACTGCAGTCACAAAATACATCTTGCCTGCGCTGTTCGTTCAGTTGCTGCAGAAGGTGAGACTGATGAGAGGAGATCTCCATTCTGAAGAAGAAAAGACACACGTGGTTACCAAAACCTACATTACAATTAATTTATTTTGTTTTGAGACAGGATCTTGCTCTGTTGCCCAGGCTGCCGTGCAGTGGTGTGATCAAAGCTCACTGCGGCCGGGTGCAGTGGCTTATTCCTGTAATCCCAGCACTTTGGGAGGCCGAGGTCACTTGGGGTCAGGAGTTTGAGGCCAGCCTGGCCAACATGGCAAAACCCCACCTCTACCAAAAATACAAAAATTAGCTGGGCTTGGTGGCAGGTGCCTGTAATCCCAGCTACTTGGGAGGTTGAGGCAGGAGAACTGCTTGAACCTGGGAGATGGAGGTTGCAATGAGCCAAGATCGCACCACTGTACTCCAGCCTGGCCACAGAGCAAGACTCTGTCTCAAAAAACAAACAAAAAAACAAACACCTCAAAAACAAACAAACAAAGCTCACTGCAACCTTGAACTCCTGGTTTCAAGTGATGCTCCTACCTCAGCCTCCCAAGTAGCTGGGACTACAGGTGTGCACCATCCCACCTGGCTGTTGTTTTTTTTTTCTGTTTTTTTGTTTTTTTTTAAATAGAGATAAGGTCTCTATTTAAAAAACCAAATTACCACTGCTGGTCTCTAACTCCTGGGATTATGCAATCCTTCTGCCCCATCCTCCCAAAGTGAACAATCCTTTTCTAAGGTGAGTCAAGTAAAATAATAATCAGAAGCCTCTTTTATTCTATTAAGAACACTTTCTTGGAGAATACAATCACCAAGACACAGAAGATAATAGGTTTCAACATATTATTTAATATTAGACTATTAGTAGATTTTTAGAAAATTACTTGTTTTATTAGCAAAATTTATTGAGCATCTTCTTTCATTTTATAAATATAGAGATGGGGTCTCACTATGTTGCCCAGGCTGATCTTGAACTGCTAGGCTCAAGCCATCCTCTGGCCTCAGCCTCCCAAAGTGTTAGGATTACAGGCATGAGCCACTGTTCCCAGCCAAGCATCTTCAATAAATCAGGCCTTCTGCTATAGGCGGAACCAACACATTTGATTTTTGCCTTCATGTTGTTTTCAATCTAAAAGGTTTATCAGACATTAAACTAAGACTCTAGCCCAGGGCGGTAGCTCATGCCTGTAATCCCAGCACTTTGGGAGGCAGAGGCAGGAGGACAGCTTGAGCCCTGGAGTATGAGACCAGGTTGTTCAACATAGCAAGATCCCATCTCTACAAAACAAATTTATTTTTTAATTAGCTGGTGTGATGGAGAGTACCTGTAGTCCTAGCTACCTGGGAGGCTAAGGCAGGAGGATCACTTGAGCCCAGGGGGTGGAGGTTGCAGTGAGCCATGATCATGCCACTCACTGCACTCCAGCCTGGGCCACAGAGACAGTCTGTCTCTAAAAAAAGTTAAAGTAGGCCGGGAGTGGTGGCTCACGCCTGTAATCACAGCACTTTGGAATGCTGAGGCAGGCGAATCACTTGAGGTCAGGAGTTCGAGACCAGTCTGGCCAACATGGCGAACCCTCATTTCTACTAAAAATACAAAAAAAAAAATTAGCCAGGTGTCGTGGCACATACCTGTAATCCCAGTTACCTGGGAGGCTGAGGCAGGAGAATCACTTGATCCCAGGAAGTGGAGGTTGCAGTGAGGTGAGACTGCACCACTGCACTCCAGCCTGGGTGACAGAGTAAGATTCCGTCTAAAAAAACAAAAAGTTAAATTCAACAAAGACCTGTATGAAGTTACAATGGCAAGTTAAGTGCTAAGAAAGAAAGAAGGTGCTATGTGTAGGCTATGAGTAGTATCCTATTTTAGACTGAGATGGAGAAGGTTAGGGATACCTCTCTGAGAAGTAACATTTAAACTGAGACCACAAAGTTGAGCAGGAATTATCCAGGTAGAGTGAGGAGAAAATTTTCTGGTTCCAGCAAAATAGTGGTGAAAACTTTCCTGCCACAAATCCTTAGAGACGTTAGATAAAATATAACCAAAGTTTTTTTATAGCCAAAGGCTGGGCTTGCAAGAAAGATGTAGAAATCCCTAGATGCCAGCTAAGTGGAGAGAGCACAGCCCAAGCTGTGAGGACCAGGAATGGCTAAGGGACTAGGTCCTTACCAGTACCAAACTCTGATCTATTAGAGCTGAGAGCTGGGAAGTTAGAACCCTCTGAGGACCACTACCTTAGTGAAAAAGGACTAAAAATTCTGACCATAAGTCCAAGGAGAAGGTAAATGAAGTTTGTCTTTGCAGGGCCTTGAGCAGGGAAAAAAAAGGCCCTAGGTGAGATATCGAAGCCCAGTGGTTTGCCTTGTGACATTCCAAAGACCAGATTTAATTTACCTGATTGGTGTGGGAAATTTCAACCTGAAAAATTAACCTGGGACAAGTGCAGTGGCTCACGCCTGTAATCCCAGCACTTTGGGAGGCTGAGGCAGGCAGATCGCTTGAGCCCAGGAGTTCAAGACCAGCCTGGGCAACATGCTGAGATCCCTGTCTCTATAAAATAAATTAAAATAAAGTTAAAAAAAAAAAAGAAAAATTAACCTGAAAATTGGTCCTGGGCTGGTGGTGTCTTCAGGACACTTTGCAGAAGCAAATGCAACATTGCTCGGGTGGGGGTGGGTCTCTGAATCCAAGCCAGGCAGAAATAAGCTGTGCTTAAGCTGAACTCAAAATCATTCCCCTCTGTACACAAAGTGGGTAATTTCCAATATTGTACAAACATGATATCAAGTATCTCCTATCTTAAAAACAAAGACCGGGTGTGGTGGCTCACACCTATAATCCTAGCACTTTGGGAGGCTGAGGCGGGTGACTCAAAAACAGACAAACAAACACACAAACAAACAAACAAATGTGCCAACAAAAACCTCCCCTTAATTTCACATCTACTTTTGGCTACTATTCCATTTTTCTTTTCTTTGTGTAAACTCCCTTTATACAAAATTCATTGAAATAGTTTTGCTTTGTTTTGTTTGTATTTACTGTCTCCATGTCTCCTCCTGTCTCTTTTGAACCCATTCCAGTCAGGTTCTCATCACCATAAATCAAAACCATTCTTTTATTTTTTTTGAGATAGAGTGTCATTCTCTTGCAGTGCAGTGGCTTGATCTTGGATCACTGCAATCTCTGCCTCCTGGTTCAAGCGATTCTTCTCAGCCTCCTGAGTAACTAGGATTACAGGCGCATGCCACCACACTGGGTGAATTTTTGTATTTTTGGTAGAGATGGGGTTTCACCATGTTGGCTAGGCTGGTCTTGAACTCCTGACCTCAGGTGATCTGCCTGACTCGGCCTCCCAAAATCCTGGGATTACAGGCATGAGCCATGGAGCCTGGCCAAAACCATTCTTCTTATGGTTATTAGTAATTTGCGTGCTACCAAATCCAATGATCATTTCTTTGTCTTCACTTTGCCCACACAGTTGATCATTGTCTTCATCCTAAAACACTTTCTTCACTTGGCCACCAGGGCACCACTCCTTCATGGTTCTCCTATCTCACTGGCTACTCCTTCTCAGTCTCCTTTGCTGGTTCTTCTCCATTTTCCTAATCTCCAAATTTTGGAATGTACTGGGTCTCAGGCCTCAAATATCTTCTCTACCTGTATCATTCCCTAGGGAGTATTTAGAATCCTATCCAGGCTCACAGTTTCAAGCACCAAGCAAGCAATCAGGTCTGCATCAGACACCATCGAGGTGTCCTGTAACTCAATTCAATTCCAACACTATGTACCTGGAGAGAGCATCAGATCCCACAGGTTGAAGGCACAGTCCCATAAGGCACGCCCCTACTTCTGAGCCAATTGCAGGCCCCAGCTTGTTTTATGTGTGCTTCTGACTGACCAGCTAAAATTGTGGTTCCTATGGTGCCCTCCTTACGTTTGATTAATTTGCTAGAGTAGCTCACAGAACTTAGGGAAACACTTAAGTTTCCCGGTTTATTATAACGGATATTACAAAGTATACAGAAGAGGAGAAGCATAGGGCAAGGCACGTGGGAAGGCGCTTGGAGCTTCTATGCCTGCCCCAAGTGCACCACCCTCCAGGAACGTCCACATGTTCAGCTATCTGGAAGCACTCCAAATCCAGTCCTTTTGGGTTTTCTGGAAACTTCATTATGTAGGCATGAGTAATTGAATCATTGGCCATTAGTGATCAAATTAACTTTTAGCCTCTCTCTCCTCCGCAGAGGCTGGCAGGGTGGGCTGAAAGTCCTACCTTTCTACTCCTGCCTGATCTTTCTGGTGAGCAGTCCCAAACCTTAAGCTACCTAGAGGCTGCCAGCCAGCCATCAGTCAATACATTAGCATACAAAAAGACATCACGTTGGAGATGCTAAGGATTTTAGTTGTATGCCAGGAAAGGGGGATGAAGACCAAACATATATTTCATAATATCATAGCATCTTTTTAAAAAAATTATTTGGCCGGGCGCGGTGGCTCAAGCCTGTAATCCCAGCACTTTGGGAGGCCGAGGCGGGTGGATCACGAGGTCAAGAGATCGAGACCATCCTGGTCAACATGGTGAAACCCCGTCTCTACTCAGGAGGCTGAGGCAGGAGAATTGCCTGAACCCAGGAGGCGGAGGTTGTGGTGAGCCGAGATCGCGCCATTGCACTCCAGCCTGGGTAACAAGAGCGAAACTCCGTCTCAAAAAAAAAAAAAAAAGGTATTTATTTTAAATAAATAGGGTCTTACTATGTTGCCCAACCTGGTCTCAAACTGCTGGGCTCAAGTGATCCTCCTGCCTTGGCCTTCCTAAATGCTGGGATTACAGGCATGAGCCACCGTGCCCAGCCAATCACAGCATCTTAATATGTGCAAAACCATACTTTTTGTTCACCCCCATCCTAAATCTACCTTTCCTACAGTCTCATCCATCTTAGGAAGCAGTAACCTCCATTTTACCAGCTGTTTAGATCAAAGACATTGAGTCGTGTTCGACTCCATGTTGTTGGGTTTACCTTTGAAGTAGCAAAATCCTACCACTTCTCTTACATGAGCGCTGCTGCCACCTTGATCCTAGTCACCACCACTTATCATCTAGAGGCTGTTTTATTTTGTTTATTTATTTGAGACGGAGTCTTGCTGTGTTGGGCTGGAGTGCAGTGGCATAATCTAGGCTCACTGCAACCTCCGCATCCAGAATTCAAGCTACTTTCCTACCTCAGCCTCCTGAGTAGCTGGAATTACAGGTGCCAACCACCATGCCCAGCTGATTTTTGTATTTTTAGTACAGACGCGGGTTTTGCCATGTTGGCCAGACTTGTCTCGAACTTCTGACCTCAACAGCCTGCCTCGGCCTCCCAAAGTGCTGGGATTACAGGCGTGAGCCACCGCACCCAGCCCTAGGGGCTATTTTAATAGCCTCCTTGCAACTTCGGTCTAGTCTGAATATAGCAGCCAGAGGGATCCTTCTAAAACAGAAGTGAAATCACATTACTCCTCTGCATAAAACCTTCCAGTGGTTTATCATCCAACTCCAAAGTTCTCCTCATGACCTAAAAGGCCCCATATGATCTGCATGCTCCCCCTCCCAGGAATTCTCTAACCTCATCTCCACTGCTCTGCCCTTCACTCACTCCATTCTAGCTACCAGGACCTCTGCTTGTTCCTGAACATTTAAGGCACGTTCCTGCCACAGAGCCTTTCTACTTGCCAGTCCCTCTACTTGGAACATTCCTCCATCAGATACACACAGAGCTCACATTTTCACTTCTTTATAGGTTTCTGCTCCAATGTCACCTTATCAGACAGGCTTTCCTTTACCAACCTATATAAGCACTCCTTCCCATTCGCTGTGCCTTTATTTATTTGTTAATTATCTGTCTTCTCCTACTAAAATTAAAATGTAATGGCCAAGAGAGCAGAGACTTTGTCTATTTTGCTTACTTATATATTCCAGCTCCTTGAATTGGATAACAGATATTCAATTAATATTGTTGAATGAATAATTCAAAAATGTTAAAGCACATAAGGAAATCATTCTTTATAAAGAAGAATCAGGTCAGGCGTGGTGCTTCATGCTTGTAATCCCAGCACTTTGGGAGGCTGAGGTGGGCGGATCACCTGAAGTCAGCAGTTTGAGACCAGCCTGGCCAACATGGTGAAACCTCATCTCACTAAAAATACAAAAATTAGTTGGGCATGGTGGTGGGCACCTGTAATCCCAGCTACCTGGGAGGCTAAGGCAGGAGAATGTTTGAACCTGGGAGGCAGAGGCTGTGAGCCAAGATCATGCCACTGCACTCCAGCCTGGGTGACAGAGCGAGACATGTCAAAAAAACAAAACAAAAACAAACAAACAAAAAAACCACCAATAAAGAAGAATCAGCAGGCATCACAAACAGAATTAGAAACCCAAGAACTTCAGGAAACACAACAAAAGTTCAATAGACTATGAAATAAGTATGTTTAAAATGGTCAAAAAAATATAAAACAACAAATAAAAAGAAAAAATTTAAAAAAGAGATAAAGGGCCGGGCGCGGTGGCTCAAGCCTGTAATCCCAGCACTGTGGGAGGCCGAGGCGGGTGGATCACGAGGTCAAGAGATCGAGACCATCCTGGTA
>NW_022437002.1:4575617-4596793 GCF_009761245.1 Sapajus apella | reverse complement strand
AAAAAAAAAAAAAAAAAAAAAAAAAATAGAGATAAAAGATAAATAGAATAGAATTAACTTTTAATATGTTTATTGACCATTGCTTGCTCACTATGATATTGTTAACTAGCACTGCATAACAACCACAAAAACAGTGTTATACACTTAAAAGAACAGTCATGCTCGGAGTAGTGACGTTTCAGTCAACAACCAACTGCATAAATATGATGGTGGCCACTTAAGATTATAATGGAGTTAAAAAATTCCTATTGCCCAGTGATGCAACATTGTAGCATAACACATGACTTAGGTGTGTTTGTGGTGATGCTGGCCAAAAGCAGTAGGTTATACCAGATAGCCTAGGTGTGTAGTAGACTATACCATCCAGATTTGTGTAAGTATGCTCTATGATGTTGACACAAAGACAAAATCAACTAACAACACCCTTCATTAAGTGATAAATGACTTTATTTAGCTCATTTGCCTGTGGATTGGCCGATTTAGTCTGGACTTGTCAGGACAGCTCTGCTGATCTTTTTTTTTTTGAAATGGAGTCTCATTCTGTTGCCCAGGCTGGAGTCAGTGGTGCAATCTTGGCTCACTGCAACCTCCCAGGTTTAAGTGATTCTCCTGCCTCAGGCTCCCAAGTAGCTGGGATTACAGGCATGCGCCACCATGCCCGGCTAATTTTTTTGTATTTTTAGTTGAGACAGGGTTTCACCATGTTGGTCAGGCTGGTTTCAAACTCCTGACCTCAGGTGATCCACCCACCTCAGCCTCCCAGAGTGCTGGGATTATAGGCTTGAGCCACTGTGCCTGGCCAGGGTCTCTCTTTGTTGCCTAGGCTGGAGTACAGGGTGTGATCACAGCTCACTGAAGCCTCCAGGCTCAAGTGATCCTCCTGCCTCAGCTCCTGCCTGAGTATCTGGAACTACAGGTGCACATCACCACACTCAAGTAATATTTTAATTTTTTTGTAGAGATGGGGTCTCCTTATGTTGCCTAGGCTGGTCTCAAATACTTGGGCTCATGCAATCCAGCCTCCTCAGCCTCCCAAGTGCTGGGATTACAGATGTAAGCCACTGCACCTGGCCACTTTTAGATTTATTTATTTATTTTTTTTGAGATGGAGTTTGGCTCTTGTCACCCAGGTTCGAGTGCAGTGGCACGAACTCAGCTCACTGCAACCTCCATCTCCGGGGTTCAAGTGATTCTCCTGCCTCAGCCTCCTGAGTAGGTGGGATTACAGGCCTGTGCCACCACCTCTGGCTAATTTTTGTATTTTTATTTTTTTTTATTTATTTTTCTTGAGACAGGGTCTCGCTCTGTCTCCCAGGTTGCAGTGCAGTGGTGCGATCTCAGCTCACTACAACCTAGGTCTCCCGGGTTCACGCAATTCTCCTACCTCCGCCTCCCAAGTAGCTGGGATTACAGGTGCCCAGCAACATGCCTGGCTAATTTTTGTATTTTTAGTAGAGACAGGGTTTCACCATGTTGGACAGCCTGGTCTCGAACTCCTGACCTCAGGTGATCCACCTACCTTGGCCTCCCTCTCAAAGTGCTGGGATTACAAGCATGAGCCATCATACTCAATCCCACTTTTAGTTTTAATATGGTCAAATATGTCAATCAGTTAATGGTATGAGTCTTCTGTATTTTAAAAAGCCCTTCCCTAACTCAAGGACATAAATACATTTTCTATTTTTATACAGAGTCTCCCTCTGTGGCCTAGGCTGTAGTGCGGTGGCTCAATCTTGGCTCACTGCAACCTCTGCCTCCTGGGTTCAAGCAATCCTCTTGCCTCAGCCTCCCAAGTAGCTGGGATTACAGGTGCCCACCACCACACCCAGCTAGTTTTTTGTATTTTTTAGTAGAGATGGGGTTTCTCTGTGTTGCCCAGGCTGGTCACAAACTCCTGAGCTCAGGCAATCCGCACTCCTCGGCCTCCCAAAGTGTTGGGATTATAGGCGTGAGCCAGCCTGGCCAGCCAAAGACATTTTTTAAAGTTCTGTTTTTCACTTTTAGAGCTTTCATTTACTTGAATTTATTTTGTGTATAGTATTCTAGTTTTTTTTCCCATATAAACAACTTTTATGGCACCATTTATTGAACAATTTTTCCTTTCCCCAGTAATTTGTTGTTTTTGATGATATTGTTTTAAATAGAGACAGGGTCTCGCCATGTTGCCCAGGGTGGTCTCAAACTCCTGAGCTCAAGTGATCTTCTCACTTTGGCCTCCCAAAATGCTGGGATTACAGTTATGAGCCTCTACACCCAGCCTTCTCCACTAATTTGTAATGCTACTACTGTTATACATCTGGTGTCCATAATTCATTGATCTATTTATGATCTTTTTATTCATTTCAGTTGATCCATTTGCCTATGTACCAATACTTCACAGTAGTAATTATCAAAACTTTACAATGAGTTGCCCCACCTCAAGTAACATTTTTTCAGAAATGCTATTGACCCTTCTGCCTCATAAACATTAGCATCAGTTTGACAAGCTTCATTATTGCATTGAACTTATAGCTTAACTGAGAGGAGAATTACATCTTTATAATGTTGAGTCTCACTATTCATGAACATGGTATAATTCTCCATTTATTCAGGTCTTGTTTCATCCTCCTCAATGTTATTTTCTCTAGGATCTTACATATTTTGGTTATATTCCTACTGATCATAGATTTTATTGCTATAGTGAATGGACAATTTTTTCCTATTGCATTATTACTGGTTTACAGGCATACTATTCATATTTGTATATTAATCTTATATATTGCAACCTCTCTTATTAGCTAGTCTCTTATTAATTTTAATGGTTTACCCAAAGGTTTTCTGAGTCCAGTGCTGTGGCTCACACCTATAATCCCAGCGCTTTGGGAGGCCAGATGGGAGAATCTCTTGAGCCCAAGAGTTCAAGACCAGCTGGGCAATATATGGAGACTCTGGCTCTACAAAAATAAGAAAATGGCACATATCTGTGGTCCTGGCTACTTGGGAGGCTGAGGGAGGATGGATTGCTTGAGCCTAGGAGGTTGAGGCTGCAGTAAGCCATGATGGTGCTACTGCACCAGCCTAAGCCTCAGAGCAACACCCTCCTCAAAAAAAGAAAAAGAAAAAAGAAAACCCAAAGATATTCTGAAACATTATTTGTAGATAATTATATGCCTGCAAATAAGGAGTTTTATTTCATTTAGTTCCATTTTTATGTCTCATTTCTTATGTCAGTCCTATTGCATGGGCTAGGATCTCCCATAAAGTGTGGAACAGAAGCCACGAGAGCAGGCATCATTTGCTGAATGGAAACACTGAAAAATTAACCATTAATAATGATGCTTAGGCTGTGCACGGTGGCTCGCACCTGTAATCCTAGCACTTTGGGAGGCCAAGGTGGGAGGATCACATGAGCCCAGGAGTTTAAGACCAGCCTAGGCAAAAAAGTGAGACTTTGTCTCTATACACATACAAAACAAATTAGCTAGGCATGGTGGCACGTGCCTGTGGTCCCAGCTACATAGGAGGCTGAGGTAATAGGATCCCTTCAGCCCAGGAGGTCAAGGCTGCAGTAAGCCTTGTTTGTGCCACTGCACTCCAGCCTTGGCAACAGAGATAAACCCTATTTAAAAAAAAAAAAAAAAAAAAAAGAAAAAAAGAATGATGATGTTTAATATAAGAGTTTGATTAGTACCCTTTTGTTTTCAATTTGTTAAAACTTAAAAAAAAATTTTAAATTAGTGCTATATTGTATTATTTATTCTGCATATATATGTTTTCCCCTCTTGGTATATTAATTTCCTAGGGCTGCCATAACAAGTACCAAAAACTAGGTAACTTAAAAAAATATAATTTTATTGTCTCACAATCTGGAGACTGGAAATCAAAAATTAAACTATGAACAGGGCCATGATTTTTCTGAAACCTATAAGGGAGGAATCCTTCTTTATTTCATTCTATCTTGTGGTGGCATTAGGTGTTCCTTGGTTTGAAGCAGCTTATCCCCAGTCTCGGCCTCTGTCTTCACACGGTCATCTTCTCCCTCCGTGTGTGTGTCTGTATCTTTACAAAGTATTCTCTCCTCCTTGGTCAGGTGTGGTGGCTCACACCTATAATCCCAGCACTTTGAGAGGCCAAGGATGGTGGATCACTTAAGGTTAAGAGTTCAAGATCAACATGGTCACCATGGTAAGGTCAATATGGTGAAATCCTGTCTTTACTAAAAATATGAAAATTAGCTGGGCACGGTGGCAGGTGCCTGTAATCCCAGCTACTCAGGAGGCTGAGGCAGGAGAATCGCTTGAACCTGGGAGGTGGAGGTTGCAGTGAGAGGAGATCCTGCCAATGCACTCCAGCCTGGGTGACAGAGTGAGGGCCCATCTCAAAAACAAAACAAAACAAACCCAAAGTGTTCTCTCCTCACATCTTCACATTGTCTTCTCATAAGGACACCAGTGATATTGGATTAAGGGCCCACACTACCCTAGTGACCATATCTTAATTTAATCACATCTTCAACGGCCTTATTTCCAAATAAGAGGCTATAGATTAGGACTTCATCATATCATTTTGGGGAAACAAAATTTAACCCATACCAATCTGTTAAAATGATATATTATATTAATGGATTTCTTGGATGTTAAATGATCTTTGTATTACTGGAATAATCTAATCCAGTCTCTACCTCCCTATGCCTGAGACTATATTAATGCCTCACTATCTGCATTTCCACCCTGAACCACCACCAGATTCAGTTACTTAACCTGATTTCTTTTTTTTTTTTTTGAGGCAGGGCCTCACTCTGTCACCCATGCTAGAGTGCAGTGGCACAATCTTCAGTCACTAAAACCTCTGCTTCCCAGGTTCAAGCAATCCTCCCACCTCAGCCTCCAGAGTAGCTAGAATGACAGGGGTGCACCACCACGCCTGGCTAATTTTTGTATTTTTAGTAGAGATAGGGTTTCACTATGTTTCCCAGGCTGGTCCCAAACTCTTGGGCTCAAGCAATCCGCCTGCCTCGGTCTCTCAAAGTGCTGGGATTACAGGCATGAGCCACTGAACCCAGGCCGAGTGGTTATTTTTAAAATACATTAACTGGTCGGATGCAGTGGCTCATGTACGTAATCCCAGCACTTTGGGAGGCTGAGGTGGGTGGATCACCTGAGGTCAGGAGTTCGACACCAGCCTGGCCAACATGGTGAAACCCCATCTCTACAAACATACAATAGTTAGTTAGCCAGGCATGATGGCAGGTGCCTGTAATCCCAACTACAGTGAAACACATCTCTACTAAAATACAAAAAATTAGCCAGGCATAGCAGTGTGTGTCTGTCGTCCCAGCTACTCGGGAGGCTGAGGCACAGGAGAATCACTTGAACCTGGGAGGGGGAGGTTGCAGTGAGCGGAGATCACACCACTGCACTCCAGCCTGGGCGACTCAGCAACAATCCATCTCAAAAAAAATAAAAAACTAAGTACTGTATGAAAGTTATAAATATGAACATACATAGAGACAAAGAACCTATAATGAGTTAGTTCTCAAGGAGTTCCATCTATAACGGCTTCTTCCATGTTTAAGACAGGCCAGGTTCTACTAGTGATGGTCTTTGAAATCCCAAATCTCCCAGACACTATTAAATAAAAAAGACTGAGTCACTTAGCTAGAGATTGGACCTTCACATTCTCATTATGGGCCCAAAGACCCAGCTTTTGCTCAGTCCTTATACGACCCTGTCTGTGGAAGACACACAAACCCGGGATACTGTGCTAACACAGAGACATAATATATGCATGGTTACGTCAGACAAGTGCAAAACAAGGCATCTGGGAATACTGCTACGGAAGCATTGAATCAATGGCTCATCTTTTTTGTGTGTGTGAGATGGAGTCTCATTCTGTCACCCAGGCTGGAGTGCAATGGCGCAATCTTGGCGCACTGCAACCTCCACGCCCCCACCCCGGGTTCAAGTGATTCTCCTGCTTTAGCCTCCCAAATGGCTGGGACTACAGGTTAGGGATACTTAACCTGTACTAGCATATCCTTTCAGTTAAAAATCTAATAATTCCTCTGTTCTCTTTGAAATAAGGCAGTTGGGTCGTGACTTTACATTTTTTTTTAATTAATTAATTTTTTTTTTTAGATATGAGGTTTCTCCATGTTGGCCAGGCCAGTCTCGAACTCCTGACCTTAGGTGATATGCCCACCTCGGCCTCCCAAAGTGCTGGATTACAGGCGTGAGCCTGATATGATAAATAATGCTTAAATAATGGTTACTATGGTTCAGCTGTGTCCCCACCCAAAATTTCATCTTGAACTGTAATCTCCATAATCCCACGTGTCAAGGGTGGGACCAGGTGGAGGTAATTGAATCATTGGGGCAGTTTCCTCTATCCTTTTCTCATGATAGTAAGTGAGTCTCACGAGATCTGATAGTCTTACAAGCATCTGGCATTTCCCCTGCTGGCACTCACTCCATCCTGCCACCCTGTAAAGAAGGTGCCTGCTTCTCCTTCACCTTCTGCCATGACTGTAAGTTTCCTGAGGCCTCCCTAGAAATGCAGAACCGAGTCAATTAAGCCTCTTTCTTTTATGAATTACCCAGTCTTTGGTATTTTAGCAATGTGAGGACAGACTAATACAGTGCTGCAACAAATATTTTTGCGGGCAGGGTGCGGTGGCTCACACCTGTAATCCTAGCACTTTGGGAGGGTGAGGTGGTCGATTACCTGAGGTCAGGAGTTTGAGACCAGCCTGGCCAATGTGGCGAAACCACATCTCTACTAAAATTACAAAAATTAGCTGGACATATTGGCATGCACCTGTTATCCCAGCTACTTGGGAGGCTGAGGCAGAAGAATTGCTTGAACCTGGGGGGGCAGAGGTTGCATTGAACTGAGATTGCGCCACTGCACTCCAGCCGAGGCAACAAGAGTGAAATTCCACCTCAAAAAAAAAAAATTCTTTTTCAATATAGACCCTTGAGCATTGCTATGGTCTTAATGTCCCCACCAAATTCATGCAACAGTATTAAGAGATAGATTAAAGAGATTATTAGAGCCGGGCACAGCGGTTCATGCCTGTAATCCCAGCACTTTGGGAGGCTGAGGCAGGTGGATGACGAGGTCCATCTCAGCCAGGAGTTCAAGACCAGCCTGGCCAAGATAGTGAAACCCTGTCTCTACTAAAAATAAAAAAATTAGCTGGGGGTGGTGGCACTTGCCTGTAATCCCAGCTACGTGAGAGGCTAAGGCAGAGAAATGCTTGAACTCGGGAGGCAGAGGTTGCAGTGAGCCAAGATCATGTCACTGCACTCCAGCCTGGGTGACAGAGCGAGACTTTGTCTCAAAAAAAAGAAAAAAAAAAGATTATTAGGTCATCTGGGTACCTCATTCATGCATGGATTAATGCCGCTATCTCAGGAGTGGGTTAGTTAGCATGAAAGTGGGCTCTTGCTAAGAGTTTGGCCCTTATGTTGTCTCTCTGTGTTGCTCCTGTGCTTCCTTGCCATGGGATGCCTTCCATCATCCTATGATCCTTGCCAGATGCTGGCATCAGATCTGTGAGCCAAATAAACTTCTGTTCTTTATAATTACCCAGTCTGTGGTATTCTGCTATAGCAACAGAAATGGACTAAGACAAGCATTTTGGACATAATTTGATTCCTAGAAGTCCAGTTGCTAAGTGGGTACTGACAAATGGCTTTCCCAAAACACTGTATCATTTTTTTTTTTTTTTTTTTTTTCTGAGACTGAGTCTCACTCTATTGCCCAAGCTGGAGTGCAGTGAGGCGATTTCAGCTCTCTGCAGCCTCCACCTCCTGGGTTCAAGCAATTCTCATGCCTCAGCCTCCTGAGTAGTTTGGGATGACAGGTGCCCACCACCACCATGCCCAGCTAATTTTTGTATTTTTAGTAGAGATGGGGTTTCACCATGTTGACCAGGCAGTTCTCGAATTCCTGACCTCAGGCAATCCACCCACCTTAGCCTCCCAAAGTGCTGGGATTACAGGCGTGAGCCACTGAGCCTGGTCTCACTGTATCAATTTCTGTCTCTACCAACACCATAGGACAGTGACTTTTTCTCCAGTATTTTCATTAAACTTGAAAATTCTCTCTGTTAGGCCGGGCGCGGTGGCTCACGCCTGTAACCCCAGCACTTTGGGAGGCCCAGGCGGGTGGATCACGAGGTCAAGAGATCGAGACCATCCTGGTCAACATGGTGAAACCCCGTCTCTACTAAAACTACAAAAAGTAGCTGGGCATGGTGGTGCGTGCCTGTAATCCCAGCTACTCAGGAGGCTGAGGCAGGAGAATTGCCTGAACCTAGGAGGCGGAGGTTGCGGTGAGCCAAGATCGCGCCATTGCACTCCATCCAGCCTGGGTAACAAGAGTAAAACTCTTTCTCCAAAAAAAAAAAAAAAAAAAAATTCTCTCTCTTTTTTTTTTGAGACAGAGCCTTACTCTATTGCCCAGGCTGGAATACAGTAGTGCAATCTTGGCTCACTGCAACCTCCGCCTCCTGGGTTCAAGAGATTCTTGTGCCTCAAGCCTCCCGAGTAGCTAGGAGTACAGGTATGTATGCCACTCCACTCCAGCCTGGGCGACAGAGCAAGACTCCGTCTCAAAAAAAAAAAAAAAAAAAAAAAAAATCCCAGCTATTTGGGAGGCTAAGGCAGGAGAATTGCTTAAAGCCAGAAAGCAGAGGTTGCAGTGAGCCAAGATCATGCCATTGGACTCCAGCCTGGGTGACAGAGCAAGACTGTCTGGAAAGAAAAAAAAAAGTGTAAAAAGGAAAAATAAAAACTGTTATTGTTTTCAGATGACACAATCATGTACATAGAATATCCTACAAAGGCCGGGCGCGGTGGCTCAAGCCTGTAATCCCAGCACTTTGGGAGGCCAAGGCGGGTGGATCACGAGGTCAAGAGATCGAGACCATCCTGGTCAACATGGTGAAACCCCGTCTCTACTAAAAAGACAAAAAATTAGCTGGGCATGGTGGCACATGCCTGTAATCCCAGTTACTCAGGAGGCTGAGGCAGGAGAATTGCCTGAACCCAGGAGGGGGGGGTTGGGGGGGGGCGGGATTGCGCCCATGCCAACCACACTGGGGGAAAAAAAAGGAAAACCCCCTCAAAAAAAAAAAAAAAAAAAAAAAAAAAAAAAGAATATCCTACAAAGAATCTTCTTGAATGAATAACTGAATTTAACAAGGTCACAGGATACAGGATCAGCATATGAAAATCAATTTTATTTCTATATGTTAGCAATGAATAATTGGAAAATAAAATTTTTTAACAATGCATTCGTGAGAGTATCAAAAATACTTAGGGGTCAGTATAACTAAATTATTTGCAAGCTTGCTTGCTGTCTTTTTTTTTTGAGACTGAGTCTCGTTCTATCACCCAGGCTGGAGTGCAGTGGTGCTATCTCAGCTCACTCCAACCTCTGTTTCCTGGGTTCAAGTGAGTCTCCTGCCTCAGCCTCCTGAGTAGATGGAACTTTAGGCTCATGCCGCCACACCTGGCTAATTTTTTGTATTTTTAGTAGCAACATGGTTCCACCATGTTAGCTAGGATGGTCTTGATCACCCGACCTCATGATCAGCCCACCTTGGCCTCCCAAAGTGCTGGGATTACAGGTGTGAGCTACGACGCCCAGCCTGCAAGCTCTATACATTTAAAACTATAAAATACTTGAGAGAAATATAAACAATCTAAATAAATGGAAAGATAAGCCATGTACACGAATTAGAAACAGTTAATATGTCAATTCTATTCAGGTGGACGTATAGAATTAATGTAATCCCAACAAAATCCAAGCAAATTTATCTTTGTAGAAATTATGAAGCTGCTTCTAAAATTTAAAGGGAATTTAGTGGACCTAAAATATAAGACTTACTATAACTATGGTAACTAAGGCAGTGTATTATTGGCAGTAAGATGGGTACGTAGATCAATGGAATAGAATAGAGTCTAGAAATAGACACATGAAAATACTATCAATTGACTTTTTAGTCAGGTTCACTTTATCAACTGGCTTTTGACAAAGATGTCACAGTCACTCAATGTCGAAAGGTTCATGTTTCCAAACAAATGGTGCCAGAACAACTGGATATCCATTACAGAAGAAAAAATAATTTTGATCCTTACTTTATATAACATATAAATATTCATTTGACAAGGATCATAGAAAAAGATCATAGTAGGGCCAGGCGCGGTGGCTCACGCCTGTAATCCCAGCACTCTGGGAGGCTGAGGCAGGTGGATCACCTGAGGTCAGGAGCTTTTGAGACCAGCCTGGCCAATATGGTGAAACCCCGTCTTTAAAAAAAAAAGAAAGAAAAGAAAAAGATCATAGTAAAAGCTAAATTTCAGAAGAAAATAAAGGAAAGTCTTTGGGACCTTGGAGTAGGCAAAGATTTCTTAATACACAAAAAGTGTGAAGTACGCCAGGGGCAGTGGCTCACACCTGTAATCCCAGCACTTTGGGATACCAAGGTCGGCAGATTGCTTGAAACGAGGAGTTCAAGACCAGCCTGGGGAACACAGCAAGACCTTGTCTCTCTCTTTCTTTTTTTTTTTTTTTTTGAGACGGAGTTTTGCTGTTGTTGCCCAGACTGGAGTGCAATGGCACGATCTCGGCTCACCGCAACCTCCTGAGTAGCTGGGACTACAGGCACACACCATCACGCCCAGCTAATTTTTTTTTTTTTTGGACGGAGTTTCGCTCTTGTTACCCAGGCTGGAGTGCAATGGCGCGATCTCCGCTCACCGCAGCCTCTGCCTCCCGGGTTCAGGCAATTCTCCTGCCTCAGCCTCCTGAGTAGCTGGGATTACAGGCACGCGCCACCATGCCCAGCTAAGTTTTTGTATTTTTAGTAGAGACGAGGTTTCACCTTGTTGACCAGGATGGTCTCGATCTTGACCTCATGATCCACCCGCCTCGGCCTCCCAAAGTGCTGGGATTATAGGCTGGAGCCACCGCGCCCCGCCGTCTCTATTTTTTTACAAAAAATAAAATAATAGGCCGGGTGCGGTGGATCATGCCTGTAGTCCCAGCACTTTGGGAGGCCAAGGCAGGCGGATCACAAGGTCAAGAGATCGAGGCCATCCTGGCCAACATGGTGAAACCCTGTCTCTACTAAAAATACAAAAATTAGCTGGGTGTGGTGGCGCACGCCTGTAGTCCCAGCTACTCAGGAGGCTGAGGCAGGACACTCGCTTGAATGGGGGTGGGGGGGGGGGGGGGGTGGAAATTGCAGTGAGCCAAGATTGTGCCACTGCATTCCAGCCTAGCGACAGGGCAAGACTCAGTCTCCAAAAAAAAGAAAAAGAAAAAAAAAAAAAAAAAAAAAAAAGACACAAAAAGCATGAAGTACACCAGGAGCAGTGGCTCACGCCTGTAATCCCAGAACTTTGGGAGACTGAGGTGGGCAGATTGCTTGAGACCAGGAGTTCAAGACCAGCCTGGGGAACACAGAAAAACCTTGTCTTTATTTTTTTTTATAAAAAACAAAATAATAGGCTGGGCACGGTGGATCACACCTGTAATCCCAGCACCCTGGGAGGCTGAGGTGGGTGGATCACAAGGTCAGGAGTTCGAGACCAGCCTGGCCAGCAGGGGGAAACTTGAGGCTTCATAACAGAAAACAAACAAAATTGGCACATGAAAAGATGTCATTGGTCATGAGGGCAATGCAAATTAAAACCACAAGGAAATGTCATTACGTACATACCCACTGTCATGGCTAAAAACAAAACAACTGACAATACCAAGTGTTGACAAGGATGTTGAGAAACTGGATCTCTCATGCATTGCTGGTGGAAATGCAAGATGCTACAGTCACTTTGGAAAACTAATTAGCAGTTCTAATAAAGTTATGCCTAGTCTAAGACGCAGCAGTTCTACTCCTAGGTATTTATCCAAGAGAAATGAAAACACATGTCTACAAAAAGACTTATACAAGAATTTTCATAGCAGCTTTGTTCATATTACCCCAAAATTAGAAAGAAAATGTCCATCCACTGGTGAATAAACAAATTGTATTATATCCATACCATGGAATACTACTGAACAATAGAAACAAACCTTTGATACAAGCAATGATATAAATGACTCTCAAAATCATTAGTCTCAATGAAAGAAGCCAGATACAAAAGAATACCTATTGTGTTAGTCCAGTTATATGAAATCTTAGAATAGGCAGAACTAATCTATAATCACATAAGGGAGATTACAGCTGCCTGAAACTGGGAATGAAACAGGAGGCTCTACAACAAAATGGCATAAGAATAAAAAGGCATGAGGAAAATTTTAGATGATGATGAAAATGTTTCAAATATTATTTATGGTGATTATTACATATGAACATATGTCAAACATTAAACTGTACATTTATAATGGGAGCATTTTATTGTATGTAAATTATACCTTAATTTTTTTTTGAGATGGAGTCTTGCTCTGTTGCCCAGGCTGGAGTGCAGTGGCACAATCTCAGCTCATGGCAACCTCCGCCTGCCAGGTTCAATCAATTCTCCTGCCTCAGCTTCCCTAGTGGCTGATTACAAGTGTGCATCACCACACTCGGCTAATTTTTTTAGTAGAGATGGGGTTTCACCATGTTGGCCAGGCTGCTCTCAAAATCCTGACCTCATGATCCGCCTGCTTCGGCCTCCCAAAGTGCCGGGGTTACAGGTGTGAGCCACCAGGCTCACATAATAAAGCCAATTACATATCATAATAAAGCCAATTACATAAACCTAGAAACAAAAGAATTTAGTAAAAGGGCCAATTTATGATAAAATTAATACACAAAAATAGCTAGGTGGCAGATACAAGAGAAGATCCCTGATATGGTTTGAATTTGTGTCCCCTGCCCAAATCTCAGGCTGAATTGTAAACCCCCATGTTAGAGAGGAGACCTAGTGGAAGGGAACTGGCTCATGGGGGTGGATTTCCCTCTTGCTATTCTTCTTTTCTTTTCTTTTTTTTTAAGACGCGGTTTCACCGTGTTAGTCAGGCTGGTCTTGAACTCCCAACTTCAGCTGATCCGCCTGCCTTGGCCTCCAAAGTGCTTGGGTTACAGGCGTGACCCACCACGCCTGGCCCCTCTCTTGCTATTCTTGTGATAGTGACTGAGTTCTCATGAGATCTGGTTGTTTAAAAGTGTGTAGCATGCCCCCCTTCACTCTTTTCTTCCTGCTCCAGACATGTAGGATGGGCCTGCTTCCCCTTTGCCTTTTGCCATGACTGTAAGTTCCTGAGGCCTCCCCAGTCATGCTTCCCTTATAGCCTGTGGAACTGAGCCAATTAAACCCCTCTTCTTTTTCTTTTTCTTTTTCTTTTTTTTTTTTTTTGAGATGGAGTTCGCTCTTGTTGCCCAGGCTGGAGTGCAATGGCCCTATCTTGGCTCACCGCAACCTCTGCCTCCTGGGTTCAAGTGATTCTCCTAACTCAGCCTCCCGAGTAGTTGGGATTACAGGCACGCACCACCACGCCTGGCTAATTTTGTATTTTTAGTAGAGACAGGGTTTCTCCATGTTGGTCAGGCTGGTTTTGAACTCCCTACTTCAGGTCATCTGCCCACCTTGGCCTCCCAAAGTGCTGGGATTATAGGCATGAGCCACGGCACCCAGCTAAACCTCTTTTCTTTATAAATTACCCAGTCTTAGGGAGTTCTTTGTAGAGATGGACTAATACAATCCCTTTCACAAAAATAAATGAAGTTAAATACTCTAACCTCCAGTGGCTCTCATTTTACTGAGAAAGAAATCCAAAGTCTTTACCTTGGTCTAAAAGTGTTGCCAGATCTCTGAAAGATCTCCCCTACCTACAGTTCTCACCTCACTGCTTTTATGTTTCCCAAGGTACCAAGTTCATTCCTGACATCCCTCCATCTGGAACATTCCTCACCCAGGAGTGAAGGATCTTCACACAATTTGTTCCCCAACTCTACATGAGTCTTTGCTTAAATGTCACTTTATCAGAGGTTTCCTTGACAAGCCCATCTTTAGTATGGGGAGCTCTAGTTGATCACTATAGCTCAATAGCTACTGTCATAGAAACTACATCATATGAGGTATAGATTAGGAAACATGATAATTCTCTTCCAATACTAAAAGGCAATTATGTGGAAGAACTAGAATTATTCTCTTTTAAAAATTTTTTTATTATGTATTTTTTATTATTATTATTTTTGAGACAGAGTCTTGCTCTGTGACCCAAGCTGGAATGCAATGGCACTATCAGGGCTCACTGCAGTCTTGACTTCACAGGCTCAGGTGACCCTCCCACCTCAGCCTCCTGAGTAGCTGGGACCAGAGGTACACGCGCCACCATGCCCAGCTAATTGTTTCTTTCTTTTTCTTTCTTTTTTTTTTTTTTTTTTTTTCGTAGAGATAGGGTCTCACTATTTGGCCTACACTGGTCTCAAACCCCTGGGCTCAAACGATCCGCCTACCTTGGCCTCCCAAAGTGCTGTGGCATGAGCCATTACACTTAGCTGTAGAATTATTCTCTTAATTATTCTCTTAGCTGGCATGAGCCATTACACTTAGCTGTAGAATTACCCTCTTAATAGGTCTGGTAGACTAGGCCTCTAGACTGAGCACTAGAATCTAAGCTCCAAAAGGTATGAGTCTCTGTTTTTTCCACCTCAGCATCCCTAGCACAGTGCATAATGTCCAGCACACAGGTGCTCAGTCAGTATTTGTTGAATGAATAAATATTCACTAAAAAGCAAATGGACCAAAATATAGGTCTAAAGGGAAACAGATTTGAGCTCATAAATAACAGCTATTTATTTATTTATTTTTAATTAAAAAAAATGTTTTTTAAAGACAGGGTCTTAATTTGTTGCCCAGGTTGGACTGCAGTAGGTGATCATAGCTTACTGTAGCCTCAGACTCCTGGGCTCAAGAGGTCCTCTCGTCTAAGTCTCCCGAGTAGCGGGGATTACAGGGCACGCCACCATGCCCAGCTAGTTTTTTAATTGTTTTGTAGAGACATGGCCTTGCTATATTGCTCAGGTTGATCTCTAACTCCCAGCCTCAAGTGACCCTCCAGCCTTGGCCTCCCAAAGTACAGGGATTAGAAGCAGGCATGAGCCACTGTGCCCAGCCTTAAAATGAATTTCTTTTTTCTTTTCTTTTTTTTGAGGGGAGAAGGACAGAGTCTTGTCCTGTCGCCCAGGCTGGAGTACTGTGACAGGATCACGGCTCACTGCAGCCTCAACATCCTGGGCTCAAGCAATCTTGTAACCTCAGCCTCCCGAGTAGCTGGAACTACAGGCACATCCCACCACACCTGGCTAATTTTTGTGTTTTTTTGTAGAGATAGAGTTTTGCCATCTTACCTAGGCAGTCTCGAACTCCTGAGCTGAAGCCATCAACTTACTTTGGCTTCCCAAAGTGTTGGGATTACAGACATGAGCCACTGTGCCTGGCCAAAATGTATTTCTTACTATGGGTTTTGGTAAGAAAAATTTGAGAAACACTGGGCTAAAGTGATTAACAACAGAATTAGACACTTTGCAAAGTAACACATTCTATGCTGCCATTGTAGCAGAGGTAGAATGTCATTGATTTAGGGTGACTGCAGTTGGTAGGAGGTGGGACTGTATGATCTCTCAGGATTGTTCCAAGTTCAACACTTTTTTTTTTCTTTAAAGACAGGGTTTCGCCATGTTGGTCAGGCTGGTCTTGAACTCCCGACCTCAGGTGATCCGCCTGCCTTGGCCTCCAAAGTGCCTGGATTACAGGTGTGAGCCACCACGCCAAGCCCCAACTTCAACACTTTCAAACTATTTTGTTGCAGTTACATGATATACTACATATGTTCGTGTTTTTTACAATGAGATCCTGAAATAAATCAAGTTTTACTACAAAATGCCAGCATAAGTTGTTGGGGTTTTTTTAGATATTCTAAAAATTAGAGAAACTATTGGTTCTACTTTGTATGTTGATTATTTTAGGTATATTTTGCTGTTGAACAGGTGTACTTAATTATTTGGTATTTTCTGGTTATGAAAGATTAGAGACAGAGAAATGAGTCCTTTTTCCTAAAGAGGTTATAGGTCAAAGGCTGAGGGTAGAGAATTTGTACCCCTAAATTCTAGAAAGATAATTTAATTCTGCTTTTAAATAATAATTCTGTCAAAAACAGGCTATTTGCTTCCATTACCCAGACTGCTATGTTACATTTCCAGACCTTTATTCAATGTGAAATCATAAAAGCTCCAAACTTGAAGTGGCCAAAACGTATTATGGCTGCATCGCAGCTTATAAAGTAAAAATTCTAATATATCAATCACACTAGAAAAACACTGAAGCTTGGCACTGGGATGGAGTAAAAATGGTAAAATACCAATCATCTAGAGTTCTTAGGGATGAATTATTCTGGTGCACTATTTTCTAAGGAATGAGAGCTACTGAAAGCAATAATGTCCTTTGAGACCCTAGGGTAAAGAAGTCATAGAAATCTGGCATGTCCTTTTCTGAGTGCTGTCACTTCTCACCATTCAAATACTGCAGTGTCCTCCGGACCAGTGACAGCATGCGGTCTGCTCACTGCCTGTGGTTTCAAATTAGCTGTTGCAAAACTGAGATAAAATGACCTTGCTGGCATCTCAGTATCAATTTTACATAATGTCAAAATATGGCACTGGTATCAGTAACATGATTAAGATGCGAGATGTACTCGCCATCCTCTTTTATGTTTTGTCTCAAAGGCCATTCCACCTAAGAGATGACCAGGTTCCATGATGGAACTGCAACCTTAAACTCCTGGGCCCAAGGGATCGGATCCTCCTGCCTTGGCCTCCCAAAGTGCTGGGGTAACGGGGTGAGCCATCATGCTCACTTGAATCTGAGAGGCAGAAATTGCAGTGAGCAGAATTTTGTCACTGCACTCCAGCCTGGGTGACAGGGCAAAACTCTGTCTCTTACAACAAACAAACAACAACAACAACATAAAAACCTCTACTCCTTATAAATTACTCAGTCTCAGGTATTTCTTTACAGCAATGCAAGAACAGACCAGTACAGGTGGCAAGGAGGCTGAGCATGCTCACGTCTCCCTTCCTCTTCCTATAAAACCACCAGTTCCGCCCATGATCGCCCATTAATCCTTCATAACCCAATCACCTCTTAATAGTCCCACCTCTCTATACTGCCACATTGGGCCAGGATTGGTGGCTCATGCCTGTAATCCCAACACTTTGGGAGGCCAAGGCAGGCAAATCGCTTGAGCCCTGGAGTTGGAGACCAGCCTGGGCAACATGGCAAAACCCCACTACTACAAAAAATACAAAAATTAGCCAGTCATGGTGGCATGCACCTGTAGTCCCAGCTACTCAGGAGGGTGAGGTAAGAGGATCACCTAAGCTTGGGGAGGCTGAGGCTGCAGTGAGCCATGATTGTGCCACTGCACTCCAGCATGGGCGACAGAGTGAGACCCTGTCTCAAAAAAAAAAAAAATACCATCACATTGAGGATGAAGTTTCAACATGAATTTTGAAGGGGACCAACATTTAAACCACAGCAGTGGTGATGAAAATAAGTAGACAAGGCCAAGGCAGGTGATCACTGGAGGTCAGGAGTTCAAGACCAGCCTGGCCAACATGGTAAAACCCCACTTCTACTAAAAATACAAAAATTAGCTGGGCATGGTGGCACATGCCTGTCATCCCAGCTACTCGGGAGGCTGAGGCACAAGAATCGCTTGAACCCAGGAGACAGAGGTTGCAGTGAGCCAAGATCGTGCCACTGCACTCCAATGGCAGAGTGAGACTCTGTCTTAAAAAAGAAAAGAAAAGCAAAGAAATAGAAAGAGATGAGCAAGAGAGGCAGAATCA
Source organism: Sapajus apella (assembly GCF_009761245.1). Lineage (NCBI taxonomy): Eukaryota > Metazoa > Chordata > Mammalia > Primates > Cebidae > Sapajus > Sapajus apella. The sequence goes on along the minus strand of NW_022437002.1, from coordinate 4,578,963 downwards.
GCAGATCAGCAGGACTTGGAAGCAGCATAAATAACAGTGGGTAAACACATGGGCTGTGCCATCAAAGTGAATCTGAACCCCGGCTCTGCTGTGGTTTACACATCCATTTCCTCACCTATAAATGGGAGTTTATGACAGTACAGCGCCACTTCATGGAATTGTAGATTCAATTTGACATTGCAAATGCCAAGAACTCTGCAAGTGCCTGGGACATTGTAGCTGCTCAATAATATATAAGCCTCTGTTATAATTCTTATCATCATTGTTATCAATCACCAGATAGAGGCAGAAGATAACTCAAACTTACTGTATTCCAAACTTATTACTGCTGCCTTTTCTTAACCCCTGAAATTTACTCCTTCATCTGTGTCTCCTTTCTTGCATATTAGTGATACTATCTCCCTCTAGTGCCTAATCCAGGACTCAGGAATCATTCTAGCCCAAACCTTTCCCTTCTCAGCCTCCATATCTATATCCTTCAGACTTGGAGACTAATAAACAAATAAGTGAATTAATGGCACACGTTGAAAGTTCCCTACATAATTTGTTTTCAGTGTGTTCTACTCTCAGGATATCTTGCCACCTCCAGATGTTTGATGAATGTTTACTTCCGTGTGTGTGTGTGTGTGTGTGTGTGTGTAATACTTAACTCTTCTAGAATGTATTTGGAGTACTGTGAAGAGAAAATCTAAATTCTTCCCTAAGTAGCTTACTACCGTAGATAAGAAGGAGGGAGGGTGAGAAAGGAAGAAAAAAAGAGGCTGGATGGGGTGGCTCACTCCTGTAATCCCAGCACTTTGGGAGGCCGAGGTGGGTGGATCCTGAGGTCAGGAGTTCGAGACCAGCCTGGCCAATATGGTGAAACCCCATTTCTACTAAAAATACAAAAATTAGCTGGGCATGGTGGCATGTGCCTGTAGTCCTAGCTACTCAGGAGGCTGAGGCAGAAGAATTGCTTGAACCCGGGAGACGGAGGTTGTAGTGAAACAAGATCGTACCACCGCACTCCAGCCTGGGTGACAGAGAGAGACTCTGTCTTAAAAAAAACAAAAAAAAAGAAAAGAAAGAAAAAGAATAAAAGAGAAAATGGCCAGCTCGCTAGGTGCTAAGATTGGTAGCATTTACATCATTCCCTCTTGTTTAGGTTTTGATTTTCAGAAGCTGATCGGAAACGTGATTTTGTTCTACAAAAAGATGATCTGTTTCTTAGGGCCAAACGCCTTCCTACTTCCCTCCTTATTCCCCCATCCTTTGTCTTTAATCAAGCTCACAGAGTTTGTATATAGGTCTATATATGTTATATATCTGTAGGTGGTATGTCAGATATACCATACGTACAAGAGAGATACAATGCAATTTTATAAATTATGATGAAAAATGTAAACATCAAAGGGACAGATATTTGTTTTCCACTGACCAACATATTCTCCTTTCCTTATGAGGAAGTGATATAGAAAGTCAGTCATTAAAATCTTGCTCACCAAGCATGAAGTCAGTATAAGGATGTTGGGATATATGCTCAGGAAATCTAGGCTGGAGATAAAGATTCAGGAATCATCAACAGAGGGTGGCATTCAAAAGATTTTAATAACTGATGATAAGAGTTTGGTAAAATAGACTGGGCACAGTGGCTCACACCTATACTCTCTACACTTTGGGAGGCTGAGGCAGGTAGATGTTTGAGCTTAGGAGTTTGAGACTAGCCTGGGCAACACGGTGAAACCTCATCTCTACAAAAAAATACAAAAACTAGCCGGGTATGGTGTCGTGGGCCTGTAGTCCCAGCTACTTGGGGGCTGAGGTGGGAGGATCACTTGAGCCACGGAGTTGGAGGCTGCAGTGAGTTTGGATGATGCCACTGCCCTTTAGCTTCAGTGACAGAGCGAGCAACATCTTATTTAAATTAAATTAAATGTTGATGAGATGGTTTCTATACATTTACATTTAGCATTATTTGCCCTGGAATCCAAGGCACAAGAGAGGCAATGAATTAAAAATGTAGTTCCATACAACTGCCTGGATACCAGTTTAAAAAAAAATGAAAATGTATTTCAAGTATGTATCCTGGATGTTTACAAAAAAAAAAAAAAAAAATTCAGCCCACATTCACAAGGATATACTATACTGCCTTAAGAGAGTATTCAAAATAAAGATGTCATTTTAAAAAATTAGCAATAAGTGAACAGGGAGACCAAAAAGACCGGAACACTGAATATCTTAGTGAATTTTCAAGAAATAGATCCATTCTCTGATATGTAAAATCTACAACTACAAAATTCTACTTTTTGTCAATGCATTTAAGTGACATAGATCAAGAATTAAAACTTTTCATACCTGGTAATTTATGAATGCTGCTCTTGAATGGAGTGAAAAAGGGAAGATTCTAAGTCAAACACTGTGTTTGAAGGATTGCCCTGTAGAGAGAGAAAATAGATACTTATAATGTACTTTTCTAATAAGAGGCAGAAAGATCTGCTAAGGTACGAAATATTTATTTAAATCAATTATATAAGGGCCAGGCACGCTGGTTCATGCCTGTAATGCCAACACTTTGGGAGGCCAAGATGGGCAGATCACCTGAGATCAGGAGCTTGAGACCAGCCTGGCCAACATGGTGAAACCCTGTCTCTACTAAGTATACAAAAATTAGCCGGGCATGGTGGCAGGTGCCTGTAATCCCAGCTACTCAGGAGGCTGAGGCAGGGAGAACTGCTTGAACCCGGGAAGTGGAGGTTGTAGTGACCCGAGATCCTGCTATTGCACTCTAGCTTGGGCAACAGAGTGAGACTCCATCTCAAAAAAAAAAAAAAAGTTGTATAAGAGCCTCTGTCAGATACCATTTTTAACATGTAAAAACGGACTATCTGGCACAGATTATTAACAATAGTTAATAGTTAATAATTACAGTTAGTAGAAAATCATCAATAATTAATAATATATATAACAAACATGTAATATATGATATATAATAATATAATATAAATAAATCATTAATATTAACAATAATAGTTAATAGAAACATCATTTTGCTTCAAATTGGCTTGGAACTCTTTTTAAAGAAATATATACATTTTATATATGTATTTTTATGTTTTATATATATAACTTTCTAACCTCAATCTTAAAGTTTATAAGAAGAGATTTCCAATATTAAAATATATTATGACAAATCAAAAGCAACATCCTTTTTTGTTTTTTTTTTTCTTTTGAGATGGAGTCTTGCTCTGTCGTTGAGGCTGGAGTGAGTGGCGCGATCTCGGCTCACTGCACCCTTCACCTCTCTGGTTCAAGCAATTCCCCTGCCTCGGTCTCCCAAGCAGCTGAGATTACAGGCTCATACCACCAC
>NW_022437002.1:4565495-4575517 GCF_009761245.1 Sapajus apella | reverse complement strand
TTTTGAGACAGTCTCACTTTGTCACTCAGGCTGGAGTGTAGTGGCATGATCACAGCTCACTGCAGTCTTGACCTCCCAGGCTTAAGGGATTCTCCCTCCTTAATGCCCCAAGTAGCTGAGACTACAAGTACCCATCACCATGCCCAGCTAATGTTTGTATTTTTTGGAAAGATGAGGTTTCGTCATGTTGCCCAGGTTGGTCTCAAACTCTTGGGCTCAAGAAATACCCCCACCTCAGACTCCAAAAGTGCTGGAATTATAGCTGTAGGCCACTGTCCCCGGCCCAAACATACGTCGGTTTTTTTTTTTTTTTTTTTTTTTGAGAAAAAGTCTCACTCTGTTGCCCAGGCTAGAGCACAGTGGCGAGATCTTCAGTCACTGTAACCTCCCCGTCCCGGGTTTAAGTGATCCTCCTGCCTCAGCCTCCTGAGTAGCTGGGATTACAGGCGTCCACCACCACACCTGACTAATTTTTGTATTTTTAATAGAGATAGGGTTTTGCCATCTTGGCCAGGCTGATCTGGAACTCCTAACACCTCAGGTGATCCGCCCACCTCCACTTCCCAAAGTGCTGGCATTAGAGGTGTGAGCCACCGCGTCCAGCCCCAAACATACTTTTTAACTTTGACAATAAAATAAACTTAAAACAACATTATCCAAAGGCAGGCCAGCAAATGATACCAAGAGAGTAAGTCGTGTTGCTTTTTTCCTTCAAATGTCATCAATATGTTTTGCAAGAAAACTGAACAGAATAGCTTTAAAAATTCAACATATCTTACAAACTATAGGTAAGAGGGAAGTGGGAAAATCTACATATGGTTCAAAAAGCCCCCCCCACCAAAAAAAAAAAAAAAAAAACTCTTCAATTTCTACGGCATTCCAAACTTTTTCAATTACCAAAATCAAATGACTCAACTTTTTTTTTTTAATTGACCATCATGGTTTTGTTATTGTAGAAAGTGTAAAGGCTTTATTTCCATAAGCAGTGGAAAAAGGAATTTTATGCTTGTTAAACCAAGTAATTAAGCTAAGAATTTCCACCAAAATAATTTTGATTGACCAATGAAGTTGATTTAAAAAATGTTTTTTTTCTGGTTATAAAAGTATTATGTGCTTATAGAAAATTTAGAAAATACAGGCAAGTGGCCGGCACAGTGGCTCACACCTGTAATCCCAGCACTTTGGGAGGCCAAGGTGGGTGGATCATGAGGTCAGGAGTTCGAGACCAGCCTGGCCAATATGGTTAAACCCCATCTCTACTAAAAATACAAAAATTAGCTGGGTGTAGGGTGGCGTGCGCCTGTAGTCCCAGCTACTTATGAAGCTGAGGAAGGAGAATCACTTGAACCCAGGAGGTGGAGGTTGCAGTGAGCTAAGATTGCGCCACTGCACTCCAGCTTGGGTGACAGAACAAGACTCTGTCAAAAAAAAAAGAAAATACAGGCAAGTATAAAAAAGAGGAGCTGGGCCCAGTGGTTCACGCCTATAATCCCAGCATTTCAGGAGTCAGAGACAGGAAAGTCACTGGAAGCCAGAAATTCCAGACCGGCCTAGGCAACATAGTGAGACCTGTCTCTAAATAAAGAAATAAGAAAACAAACTGAAATAACTTTTTTTTTTTTGAGACAGTCTCACTCTGTCACTCAGTGCAGTGGTGTGACCATGGCTGTGGCCTTGACCTCCCAGGCTCAAGAGATCCTCCAGCCTTAGCCTTCTGAGCAGCTGAGACTACAGGTGTACCAGGCTAAATTTTGTATTTTTTGAAGACAGGGTTTTTCCATGATGCCCAGGCTGGTCTTGAAATCATAAGCTGAAGTGATCCTCCCACCTTGGTCTCCCGAAGTATTGGAATGATAGACATGAGCCACTGCACCTGGCCCAAAATTAATAGTTTTTGAGAACAACTCATTGCTATGCTAAAAGCTCATCGGTCACCTAGCTGTAATGAGCTAGAAGGGCATTCAGAGAATGGCATTTACTTGGATTGCTTCACTGCTTCAACATTGTCATTTAAGGGCATATTAGCTACTGTCCAGTGTACTGGGGTGTGTACAGTGGTAATTTGTGGCTTAAAAGAACTGATTTTTTTTTTTTTTTTTTTTTTTTTGAGACAGGGTCTCACTCTCACCCAGGCTGGAGTAAAGTGGCACAATCTTGGCTCACTGCAACCTCTGTCTCCCAGGTTCAGGAATGTTCGAATTTCAGCCACCCGAGGAGCTGGGACCACAGGTGGGCACCACCATATCCAGCTAATTTTTTTTGTATTTTTTGTAGAACGGGGTCTCGCCACATTGCCTAGGCTGGTCTCAAACTCCTGGACTCAAGCAATCCACCCACAACCTCAGACTCCCGAAGTGTTGGGATGATAGACATGAGCCACCGCACTCGGCCAAAAGAACTGACTTCTGAGCACAGTCTGTGCCCCAAACAGTTTTTACATACTGACGGAATGTTATTTTTTGAGATAACCACCAAGTTCCACTCTAGCAGATTTTAGAGTAGATCTGTGGATGCACACACAGCATCCTTTTTCTAAAGGGTCTCACTATATTGCCCAGGCTGGTCTTGAACTCCTGGGCTCAAGAGATCCACCCACCTTGGCCCCCCAAAGTGCTGGCATTACAGGCATGAACCACCTTGCCTAGCCATGAGCATCCTTTCTAACTTACTTCTGGAAAACTAAAAGTTCATTTCCCAGACTCCTTTACAATTCAGTTTCCCCATGTGAAATGTGGCCCATCAATGAGATGTTCTGTGAGATCTGGAAGGCAGAAATGAGGTGAGAACCATCTTTCTTCTGTTTTGGCTGTTAATGCTGGCAAGCACATTTATGAAAACATTTTTTTTTCACAGCAGAATTCCACTGTCAAAAGCTTCATAATTGTCAAGAGACAAACATGGTGAAGACACGAGTCACTATTTGGTAGGAGTTCAGGTAAGTTAAGGGGTAGCAGGCTTGTTTCCTTTTACTTATTTATATTCAGAGGCAGGGTCTCACTGTGTCACCAGGATGAAGTGCTGAAGTACAGTGGTGCAATCATAGCTCACTATAAACTCAAACTCCTGGGCTCAAAGGGATCCTCCCACTTTGGTCTCTGAAAGTTCTGGATTACACTACGCACAGCTTGGAGAAGTTAGTCAACCCTTAAATTACACTAGTGATGACACTGGAAGCCTCCCACTCCCTGAGGGGCCTGTTGGGCAGTTTTTTTTTTTTGAGACGGAGTTTTACTTTTGTTGCCCAGGCTGGAGTGCAATGGTGCAATCTCTGCTCAATGCAACCTCCACCTCCTGGGTTAAGTGATGCTCCCGCCTCAGCCTCCCGAGTAGCTGGGATTACAGGTGACCCCTACGATGCATGGCTATTTTTTTATTTTTAGTAGAGACGGGGTTTCACCATTTTGAGCAGGTTGGTCTTGAACTTGTTTGCCCCCCATCCCCCACCCCCCCCTCTTGAACTTCTGACCTCAGGTGATCCGCCCACCTTGGCCTCCCAAAGTGCAGGGATTATAGGTGTGAGCCACCGTGCCCGGCCTGGACAGTCTTATTCTGAGAACAATGTCTGAAGGCCCAGCTTGGAGCCCACTCCTCTCAGACCTTCCAGTGATTTTCTAAACACCTAATTCTCTTCTGCTTAAGACATTAGAGTGGTTTCTCTTTCCTGCAACTAGATCCAGACAATATATCGGCAGCTAATTAGCCTCAAAATTTGAGTAGAAGGGCGAGTAGTTTGTTTATAAATGGCAGCACCAGGCAGTGTGGTCCAGAGTATAAGCTCTGGCATGAGACTGCCTAGGTGAAAATTCTGGGTCTTCTGCTAACTGGGTGACATGGGAAGTTGGCCTTCTGTGCCTTAATTTCTTCGTCTGTAAAATGGGTGTTGATAGGGTTTGGATCTGCGTCCCCACCAAATTTCATGTCGAGTTGTGATCCCCAGCGTCGGAGGTAGGCCTAGTGGGAGGTGACCGGATCACGGGGGCAGTTTCTCATGAATGATTTTGCACCATCCCCTTGGTACTGTCCTCATGATAGTAAGTTCTTGTGAGATCTAGTTGTTTCAAGGTGTATAGCACCTCCTCCCACTCTCTTGCTCCTGGTCCTACATGTGAGATGTCTCGCTCCCCCTACGTCTTCGGATTGGAAGCTTCTTGAGGCCTCCCCAGAAGCCAAGCAGATGCCAGCATTATGTTTTTCCTGCACAGCCTGTGGAACCATGAGCCAGGTAAATTTCTTTTCTTTACAAAATACCCTGCCTCAGATATTTATTTTTTTTGTTTTTGAGATGGAGTCTTGCTCTGTCGCCCAGACTGGAATGCAGTGGTGCAATCCCAGCTCAAACTCCTGACCTCAGATGATCCGCCTGCATTAGCCTCCCAAAGTGCTGGGATTACAGGTGTGAGCCACTGTGCCTGGCCAGGTTTTTTGTTGTTTTTTTTTGAGACGGAGTCTCCCTCCGTCACCCAGTCTGTGTAATGGTGTGATGGTGCAGTGGTGTGATCTTGGCTCACTGCAACCTCTGCCTCCCAAGTTCAAGCAATTCTCCTGTCTCTGCCTCCGGAGTAGCTGGGACTACAGGTGCATGCCACCACACTCGGCTAATTTTTGTATTTTTAGTAGACACAACGTTTCACCATATTGGCCAGGCTGGTCTTGAACTCCTGACCTCATGATCTACCTGCCTTGGTCTCCCAAAGTGCTACTAAGATTACAGGCGTCTGAGCCACAGCACCTGGCCCCTGCCAGGTATTTCTTTTTTATCAATGTGAACATGGACTAATACAGGAATAATAATAATACCTATTGGGCCGGGCGCGGTGGCTCAAGCCTGTAATCCTAGCACTTTGGGAGGCCGAGGCGGGTGGATCACGAGGTCAAGAGATCGAGACCATTCTGGTCAATACGGTGAAACCCCGTCTTTACTAAAAATACAAAAACATTAGCTGGGCATGGTGGCGCGTGCCTGTAATCCCAGCTACTCAGGAGGCTGAGGCAGGAGAATTGCCTGAACTCAGGAGACGGAGGTTGCGGTGAGCCGAGATCGTGCCATTGCACTCCAGCCTGGGTAACAAGAGCGAAACTCCGTCTCAAAAAAAAAAATAAAATAAAATAAAAATAATAATACCTATAGCTTACAGAGCTGTGAGATGGAGTAAATGAGAAGATAATCCAAACAAATGATATAACAGCGCCTGGCTTATAACAAGCCCTTGATAAATGTCAGCTATTATTATTATTAATTATCTAAACATTTTAAAATACTGCTTTCACTGAGTAGAAAATGTAAACATTTTAGAATTTTATTACCAGACATTTTCTTCTTTTATACAAACGTGGATATAGAAAAAAAAAATTTTGACTGGTTTCATCATATTTGTGTAACTACACAGTGAGAGTGATCATTTCAAAACTATTATGTGTACCTGAGAATAGCAACCCTCTGCTCCAACTAGTCAATTATAGACCTCACCTTAAGGAAGAATTATTCTTTTTTTTTTAGACAGGGTTTTACTCTGTTGCTCAAGCTGGAGTGCAGTGGTGAGATTACAGCACACGGTAGCCTTTCCTTCCCGGGCTCAAGGGATCCTCCCACCTCAGCCTCCCGAGTACAGGTGTGTGCCAAATTATTCTTTAGAAACGATTTTTACCTTTTCTTTTTTTTTTTTTTGAGACAGAGACTTGCTCTGTTGCCCAGGCTGGAGTGCAGTGGTGCGATGTCAGCTCACTGCAACCACTGCTTCCTGGCTCAAGTGATTTTCCTGCCTCAGATTCCCAAGTAGCTAGGTTTATAGGCACGTGCCACCATACCCAGCTAATTTTTGTATTTTTAGTAAAGATGGGGTTTCACTATGTTGGTCAGGCTAGACTCGACCTCCTGACCTCAAGTGATCTGCCTGCCTTAACCTCCCAAAGTGCTGGGATTACAGGTGTGAGCTACTGCACCTGGCCAATTTTTGTCATTTTTCCATTTAATTGTTACCTCATTAATTATGCTCTATCAACCAGGGTGTTTATTATTCAAACTAAGAAAATGTTACCACAGAAGCATTTGCATGAGAATGAGATCTACAATCTAAAATAAGATTTGCAACGTAAAAGTTTACATTTTAATCCTGCTGAGTACAGTGGCTCGAACCTGTAGTCCCAGCTACTCAGGAGGCTGAGGCAGAGGGGAGGATCTCTTGAGCCCAGGAGTTCAAGGCTGCAGTGAGCAATGATCATGCCACTGCACTCTAGCCTGGGCAACAGAGGAAGACTCCATTTCTGTTAAAAAAAAAAAAAAAAAAAAGTAAAAATCAACTGTTTATACTTAGAATGATATTCTAATGTATATATGAAAAAGGTCATGGATAAAATTATGGCTTGGTTTGGTTTGCTGAAGTATCTTCCAGTGATTAAAAATATATTGTAGATTTTGGAATAAAACTTCCCCCAGCCGGGCGTCGTAGCTCATATTTATAATCCTAGCACTTTGGAAGGCACTGGCAGGAGGATCACTTGAGCCCAGGAGTTTGAGACTAGCCTGGTCAACATGGTGAGACCTCGTCTCTACAAATAATTTAAAAATTAGCTGAGTGTGTAGTTGTACATGCCTGTGGTCCCAGCTACTCAGTAGGCTAAGGTGGGAGGATCACTTGAGCCTGAGAGGCTGAGGCTGCAGTGAGCTCTGTGATTGTGCCACCGCATGCCAGCCTGGGCAACAGGGGGAGACCCTGTCTCAAAAACAAAAACAAAAAAGTTCCCCAGATATTCTGGGACTGTAAGAATTTTACGTTGGACCTAGTCCAACAGTGCCAGGGAGACGGAGGGAACTGAAGGTGATATAAGGCATCCGTCATGCCCTCCGTGTTTCACAGGCTGCTGAGAGCCACTCAAAGCAGTGGAAGTTTTCTGAAGGGTCAGAAAAACAGGTGAAAGAAAGCAACTTCATGTTTTGATACAGTAATTAATTTTACATTGTTCAGAACTCCACAGAGGTATATTTTCCTTTTTTAAACTCTTGAGACAAGGTCCCACCAGCCTGGAGTAAAGTGGTACCACCTTGCCGGGCGCGGTGGCTCAAGCCTGTAATCCCAGCACTTTGGGAGGCCGAGGCGGGTGGATCACGAGGTCAAGAGATCGAGACCATCCTGGTCAACATGGTGAAACCCCGTCTCTACTAAAAATACAAAAAATTAGCTGGGCATGGTGGCACGTGCCTGTAATCCCAGCTACTCAGGAGGCTGAGGCAGGAGAATTGCCTGAACCCAGGAGGCGGAGGTTGCGGTGAGCCGAGATCGCGCCATTGCACTCCAGCCTGGGTAACATGAGTGAAACTCCGTCTCAAAAAAAAAAAAAAAAAAAAGTGGTACCACCTTGGCTCACTGCAGCCTTGGCCTCTGGGGCTCAAGTGATCCTGCTTCAGTCTCCCACATAGCTAGGACTACAGCAGTGCACCATCATGTCTGGCTCTTTCTATATTTTAACAGAAAAATATTTTATTCTTTTTTTTTTTTTTGAGACAGAGTCACACTCTGCCACCCAGGCTGGAGTGCAGTGACACCATCTCGGCTCACTGCAATCACCCCTTGCTGGGTTCAAGCGTTTCTCGTGCCTCAGCCTCCTGAGTAGCTGGGATTATAGGCAGGTACCACAATGCCCAGCTAATTATTGTATTTTTAGTAGAAACAGGGTTTCACCATCTTGGCCAGGCTGGTCTCAAACTCCTAACCTCAAGTGATCCGCCCGCCTTGGCCTCCCAAAGTGCTGGGATTACATATGTGAGCCACTGTATTTGGCCCTTTTATTCTATTTTTTTCCCCCTCATAAAGAATGCTTTCTATATTATATTTTTACGTAAAGGACAAATATTCAAATTGAAAGGTGAAACACATTAATTCAAGACATATTTATTGAGCAACTACTCTACACCAGACTATACCTGGTTCTAAGAATACAGAGGTGATGACATGTCAAAGATCAGTGCTCACACTCAAGCAGCTCACTGTCTACTAGGAGAGGGTCAGACAGAGAAGAGACAGAGACATTTTGACAAAGTGACAATACAATGAAGAAAATACTCATAGTAGAAGGGAACTGTAAAACCAAGAAAGCAAATGATTGTAACTGGGAGTGTTGAGAAATGTTTCCAAAAGGGTTAGGTCTTGAAGCATGAAAAGAAGTTTATACTGAGAAAGAGGGCAAAAGGCATTCTAGCCAGAGAGAGCACCAAACATGCAGGCAAAAAACAGATATTAAACAGCATGGCCTCCTTGGGGATAAGCAGCTTGTAATACGCCGGGCATCGTGGCTCACACCTATAATCCCAGCACTTTGGGAAGCTGAGGCGGGCGGATCACCTGAGGTCAGGAGTTTGAGACCAGCCTGGCCAACATGGAGAAACTCCCATCTCTACTAAAAATACCAAAAAAATAGCCAGGCGTTGTGGCGGTCACCTGTAATCCCAGCTATTAGGGAGGCTGAGGCAAGAGAATTGCTTAAACCCAGGAGTTGGAGGTTGCTGTTAGCCAAGATTGTGCCATTGCACTCCAGCCCGGGTGACAGAGTGGGACTCTGTCTCAAAAAAAAGAAAAAAAAGAAGCAAAGAATCTTGCTATAGTGGATAGGGGAACAGGGAAGAGATAGCATTAGGAGAAATCCCTAATGTAGATGATGGGGTGATGGATGCAGCAAACCACCATGGCATATGTATACCTATGTAACAAACCTGCACATTCTGCACATGTACCCCAGAAGTTAAAGTATAATAAAAAAAAAATTAAAAAAAAAAACAAACAGAAGCTTGCTATAGCTACAGACTTCAAGCCTATGGAAGGGTGACAGAAGAGGAAACTAGAAAAGCATGTAAGAGCTGGCCGGGCGCGGTGGCTCAAGCCTGTAATCCCAGCACTTTGGGAGGCCGAGGCGGGTGGATCACAAGGTCAAGAGATCGAGACCATCCTGGTCAACACGGTGAAACCCCGTCTCTACTAAAACTACAAAAAATCAGCTGGGCCTGGTGGCGCGTGCCTGTAATCCCAGCTACTCAGGAGGCTGAGGCAGGAGAATTACCTGAACCCAGGAGGCGGAGGTTGCGGTGAGCCGAGATCGCGCCATTGCACTCCAGCCTGGGTAACAAGAGCGAAACTCCGTCTCAAAAAAAGAAAAGCATGTAAGAGCTAGATCTTAGAAGCCCCTCCACTTTTGTGGGTTCTGGACACTTTTGAGTGATTTTAAAAAGAAAAAAAAACAGGATTATAGGTCTACCAATCATTAGCTGTGTGACTCCGTCAAGTTACTTAACTCTTAGCATTGGTTTCCTTTTTGTAAAATGAGGTTACTGACTGTTAAGAGGCTCTAAGGAAGTCTGTTAAGAGGATTAAATGAGATAATAGCTAAAATAAATAAGATTATATAAGACAAATAGAAATAAGTATACGAAGAGATGTTTAGCATCATTAATCATTGGAGAAATGCAAATCAAAATCACAATGAGATACTGCTTCACACTCACTAGGATGGCTTGCTACAATAATTTTTTTTAAAATTCTTTTCTTCTTCTTTTTATTTTCCTTGTTTTTCCAGAGATACAATAATTTTTTTAAAACATGAAAATAACAAGTGTTGGCCAGAGTACAGATAAATGAGAACCTTCATACACTGCTGGTTGAAATGTAAAATGGTACAGCAACTTTGGAAAACAGTCTGGCAGTTCCTCAAATGATTAAACATGGAGTTACCATATGACCCAGCAATTTCACTCCTAGGTATATATCCAAGAGTAATGAACACATACGTCTACATAGAAATTGTATACGAGGCCGGGCGCGGTGGCTCAAGCCTGTAATCCCAGCACTTTGGGAGGCCGAGGCGGGTGGATCACGAGGTCAAGAGATCGAGACCATCCTGGTCAACATGGTGAAACCCCGTCTCTACTAAAAATACAAAAAATTAGCTGGGCATGGTGGCGTGTGCCTGTAATCCCAGCTACTCAGGGGGCTGGGTTCAGGCAATTCTCCTGCCCCAGCCCCCTGAGTAGCTGGGAT
>NW_022437002.1:4554433-4565395 GCF_009761245.1 Sapajus apella | reverse complement strand
GCCTGTAATCCCAGCTACTCAGGGGGCTGGGGCAGGAGAATTGCCTGAACCCAGGAGGCGGAGGTTGCGGTGAGCCAAGATCGCGCCATTGCACTCCAGCCTGGGTAACAAGAGCGAAACTCCGTCCCAAAAAAAAAAAAAAAAAAAAAAAAAAGAAATTGTATACGAATTATACAAAGAATTGATATACGAATATTTATAGTAGCATTGTTTATAACAGCTAAGACGTGGAAAAAAGCCAAACGTCCATCAATGGACAGATGGGTAAACAATATCTGTATACCCATACAATGGAATGTAACTCAGCCATAAAAGAATGAAGTACTGATATGGTCATGTGCCATACAACATTTTGGTCAACAACTGATCACATATACGACAGTGGTCCCATAAGATTATAATACCATATTTTTATTGTACCTTTCCTATGTTTTTATTTTTGGAGACAGAGACTTGCTCTATGCCCTACGCTGGAGTGCAGTAGCACAATCTCAGCTCACTGCAATCTCTACCTCCCAGGTTCAAGCAATTCTCCTGCCTCAGCCTCCCGAATAGCCGGGACTACAAGTGCACACCACCATGCCCAGCTAATTTTTGTATTTTTAGTGGAGATGGGGTTTCACCATGTTGGCCAGGATGGTCACTATCTCTTGACCTCGTGATCTGCCCACCTTGGCTTCCAAAGTGCTGGGATTACAGGTGTGAGCCACTGCGCCCAGCCTGGGTATGAATGCCTAGTATTGTATAGTATTATGCTATACAGCATTTTAGCCTAGAAGCTACAGGCTATACCATACAGCCTAGTTGTGTAGTAGGCTATACCATCTAGGTTTGTAAAAGTACATTCTATGATGTTTACACAATGACAAAAATCATCTAACAATGCATTTCTCAGAACGTATCTCCATCATTAAGTGACATATGATTATACATACTACAACATGGGTAAACCTTAAAAACCTCAAGCTGGCCAGGCACAGTGGCTCATGCCTGTAATCCCAGCACTTTGGGAAGCCGAGGTGGGTGGATCATGAGTTCAAGAGATTGAGGCCATCCTGGCCAACGTGGTGAAACCACAACTCTACTAAAAATACAAAAATTAGCTGGGCGTGGTGGTGGACACCTGTAATCCCAGCTACTTGGGAGGCTGAGGCAGGAGAATCATTTGATCCCAGGAGGTGGAGGTTGCAGTGCGCCCAGATCACACCATTGCACTCCAGCCTGGGCAACAAGAATGAAACTCCATCCCCCTCCCCCAAAAAAAGTTATAACTCAAAAAAAAAAAAAAAAAAAGAATTGTCCTATACATTGGAGTCAGTTATAACTTGATATTTACATTAATAGGATTTTAATATAACTTATATTCATAGTATTCTTGAGTCATCAAAAAAGGTTTAAGTTATTTCCAGAATTATGTGATTAGGTCCTAACAATGGGTAATACATTTCAGATTTTCTTCTTTCAGTACAGTGACTTTATACGTTGAAACAGCAAGTTAGACCAATTTATGTGGGGCATCCAAAATCCAAATGGAGCCATTTTAATATCCGTAAGAGTTAAATATTATAATAGTCCCAAGAATATAACAGAATTCAAGATTTCTATCAAGTTCAATGATCTTTAAAAAGGTGGTTAGGAAAGAAAATTACACATTTTAGGAACCATTAAGTTCGAAGGTCCTTGGAATAGAAGCAAAAGACATGTATTTCTTATGACTGAAGATTTAGGTAGCGAGTGTAACTTGAATTAAGGTTGTGGTTGAGTAGATCAACTTTTTTTTTTTTTTTTTGAGACAGAGTCTCGCTGTCACTGAGGCTGGAATGCAATGGCGTGATCTTGGCTTACGGCGACCTCTGCCTCCAGAGTTCAAGCCATTCTCCTGCCTCAGCCTCCCGAGTAGCTGGGATTACAGGTGCCCGCCCTGGCGCTGGGCTAATTTTTGTATTTGTACTAGAGACTGGGTTTCACCATCTTGTCTAGGCTGGTCTGGAACTTCTGACCTTGTGATCTACCTGCCTTGGCCTCCCAAAGTGCTGGGATTACAGGGGTGAGCCACTGTGCCCAGCCGAGAAAATCAACTTTTTAAAGATATATAGTCATTAATCTAAAATTTAATGTGTCCCATTAGGGTCAGCAAAACGAATCTTGTTAGCCTGCTTAGCAAACATTCCTGAGTCATAAAGAACTTCTGCTAACTAGAGTGGTAATTGTATTCTTTAACAGATAAATGATCCTTTAGCATTGGGAAGATTTAGAATTAAGTACAAATGCTCCTCAACTTATGATGGGGTTACATCCCAAAAAACCTATTGTAAGTTGAAAACATTATAAGTTTAAAATCCATTTAATACCCCATTAAACCCACTGTAAAGTCAAAAAATCATAAGTCAAGATTCAAGAGCAGTGGTTTGAACATTTGTGTCCCCTCCAAAATTCATGTTAAAACTTCATCCCCATTGCAACAGTAACACCTTTAGGAGGTGCTTTGGCCAGGAAGACTCTGCCCTCATGGATGGAATTAGCGCCCTTATAAAATGACCTAAGGGAGTAAGTCTGACCTCTTTTGCCATTCCATCCCTTCTGCCACATGAGGACACAGCAGTCCTCCAATCCAGAGGATGCAGCAACATTGTGCCATCTTGGAAGCCAAGAGCAGCTCTCACTAGACACCAAACTGCCGGGACTTCCCAGCTTCCAGAAGTGTAAGAAATCAATTTATGTTTTTTTTTTTTTTTTTTTTGAGACGGAGTTTCACTCATGTTACCCAGGCTGGAGTGCAATGGCGCGATCTCGGCTCACTGCAACCTCCGCCTCCTGGGTTCAGGCAATTCTCCTGCCTCAGCCTCCTGAGTAGCTGGGATTGCAGGCACGCACCACCATGCCCAGCTAATTTTTTGTATTTTTAGTAGAGACGGGGTTTCACCATATTGACCAGGATGGTCTCGATCTCTTGACCTCGTGATCCACCCGCCTCGGCCTCCCAAAGTGCTGGGATTACAGGCTTGAGCCACCGCGACCGGCCTCTGTTCTTTATAATTACCCAGTCCCAAAGTATTTTTATAGCTGCACAAATGGCCTGAGACAGAAAAGATTTATAATTATTAAAAACACTTAAGAGAATCAGAACCATAGTTGGGAAAGCCTCATTGAGAAGATGGCATTTGAATAAAGTCCAAAGGAAGTAAGAGAGTGACGTGGGTGTCTTGGGGAAGAGTATTTCAGGCAAAGGGAACAGCAAGTGCAAAGGCCCTGAGGTGAGCAGGCAAGGAGGCATTGGGAGAACATCAAGGAGGCATGGGGGGAAGCAATGGGATATGGAGTCAGAAGGGTAAGGCAGATCATGAGAGGAGCAGGACACGGTGAGACCAGGTGCTGTAAGGCTGAGTAGACTATTATGCAGCTTTTGGCTTTTAAACTGCATAAGAACGGGTGCCACTGACCAATTTTGAGCAGAAAAGTGACAAAAGCTTCATTCAAGGCAATCAAACACATCAAATCCTTTAAATATGATTAACATATCATTGTGTCACTGAGTTAACTAAGCCTATTAGAAATTGTTTTATCTAAAAATCAGATTTAAATGATATAGGATGAATCAATATTACTATATCTTACAAAGTTTTTGCTGGTCCCAAATCATTATCAACAGCAAAGCTGGTGATTTCAGGGCTATGAGATAAGGTCTAGGGGCTTGGCCTCCTTCCTGGAGTCTCCTGCTGACATCTTACAGGACAATCCACCCAGACACCCATTTGGCCAAGGGCCCCAAGCCAGATTCTCACTTCCCAGTTGCCACTTGTGTGGCCAGAGAGGTTCCCAGGAATAAAGATGTCTGATCCCTGCTTATCAGTGAGGGGCTCTTGCTCCAGTCCACAAACGCATCCATACCTGAGGCATGGAGGAGATAAGACTGGAGCAGAAGCTTGCTGAGGATTTTGGAGGCTTTTCTGAAAAATATCAGTTAAGTTTTTAGAGCAGGGAAGCGCTGTGGTGCAACTGGCCCTTCTGAAGACTCCTCTGGAGGCGCCTTAGGAGGGAAGGCAGGGCGGGAACAGGAGGCCCTGGGCGGCTATGGTCACCCCTGGTCTGGAGGTGAAACCCCACACTTCACACGTGTTCCTTCATCTGCAAAGTGGAATTACTGTCAGCCTGACTAGACGGTTGTTTTAGGTGAAATTAAGTGAAATAATTCATATAGGTGAAAGCACTCCATTTAAATTTCTGCAAATATAAAGGTTCATCAAGCACAGAGGTGATACTGACGTGTGTGGTCAGAAGCCCGCCAGGTGTGAATCTACCTCTTCCTAACGCGTCTTGGAATGACGTGGAGTAGGGCCACTGAACAATCAGCGGTAAATAAGCGCATCTGAAGGGGAAGGGAACAAGCCGCTGACTAACTCACAAAAGAAGCGGTCCGCATGGGTAAAGATGAGCATGTACGGTTCCGTCCAGAAGCAAATAGTTGGAGCTGAACATTGGTTAGGCGCGGTGAGTCCGCCCTCGGTTCTAAGCCCAGATGTCGCATCTTGACATAAAACCAAGGATGGAGGCTGCACCGAGAAACTCGGGCTACTGCCCTGGGAGCCAGGCTCCCCGGCAGCGCCCCCGGCCGCGCCTGCAGAAGCTCCGGCCCCGGCCCTGCCCTCCCCGCGCGCCCCCCCGGCGGCCGCCCGTCTTCGCGCCGCGCAGCCCGAGCCCCTCCGGAGTCCCCGGCGCCCGACGGCTCCAGACACGCCCGGCGCCATCCCTGTCGCCTTCCCGCCGCAGCCACAAGGAGGCTCCGCGCGCCTTCCCGCCTTTCCCCGGGCCGGGCCGGGCCGGGCCGGGCGGCGAGGCGGGCGCGGGCGGCGACGGCGCGGCCATTGTCCCGCAGCCCCTCCCGGGCGCGCAGGAGGGGCCGGCCCGGCAGGCGGGGAGGGGCAGCCGGGAGCCGGTGCCCGCCAACGCCCGCCGTCGCCCCGGGCCGGGCCAGCCGCCGCCCGCGCCTCCTCCGTGGCCGCCCCCAGCCCCTCGGAGCCGGCGCCGCCGCCGCCGCTGCGCCCCGGGCTGCAAATGGCGCCCGCTCGCCTCGGCGCCTCCCGCCACGCTCCCGGCCCGGGGACGTCTGGGGGCGGCGCGCCCGGGGCCCGCATCCCAGCACCGCCGCTGCCCGGGCGGTCAGAGCCCGCGGCGCCTCCGCCCGCAGCCAGGCTCGCGGCGGGTCCCGGGCAGCCCCGACGCCCGCCCGCCCTCCGCCCGCGCCGCGCCGCGCGCTGCCACTTACCGCGGGCCGCGGCGCACCGGCCGGTCGCGCGCGCGGGCCGGGGGAAGATTCCTGGTTCTCGGCCGGGGAAGGACCCCCTTTCGAGGCCGTTCCTTTGCGCCCTAAAACAAGTAGCCCCAACGTGAGAGAAACAAAAGGTATTTGCTGACGTGGGCGTTGGACAGAAACGCCCGAGGGCTGGGGACACAATTAAAGGGGCAACGCACAGATTTCAGGCACCAACCAGCAGCTTCGCCCACTCCCCCTGCCCTTGCCCACACCCGCTGCACGCTCCAGAGGCACCGAGGTGCCCAGATTCTCTAGCAGTTGACTGCGGATCATGATTTTAGTCAGGAGCTGAAATTTAAAATTGTACTTTACGTTGGGAAAGGCGCCTCCGGAGGGCAGAAGGGCTGGATTTCTAGGATCTGGGGAATTTAGGAAAGAGGGAGGGACTTAGGCGTGCCCACAATTACTGTATAAGTACATGTGACATTATTGTACTTAAGTTTAGCAACGTCAAATGCAAGAGAGTTCCACAAAATTTTCCCTTGTATTGAAGCAGTTATTTTAGTTGAGGATAACCTTTTCTAAACCTCTACAGGGCACAAGCATTTCATTTGAAGAGGAAAACCCAGAGACGCTAAGAGAACATAATTCTTAGTTAAGTCCAGAGAAAATATAAAATTAGTAGGAACAGCAAGTTTTGTCTTTTCCAATACAAGCATTCATTGTACACCAAGCCTCCCTCTGACAAATATACGTCTCTAATATTTAGCGTACAGATATCAGGTTATACATTTGCTAAAATAGTAAATTAATGGATTTTCATTGTTACAATAGAAGCCTTACCTCTATAAACTAGTTTTCTTGTTTCTTATGCTGGCGTCAGGTACTGAAAAGTATTGTGTTTTAGTAAAACTGGAGGAAAAAGGTTCAAATTATCAAAACCTGTGTTTAACTTTTAATGGATTCCTCTCCTGTTCATAGTCAGTCATATTAGACAGTTTGTAACTTTGATTTCAGGAATAATTAGCTATGCATTTTGAGGATACAAGATAGTCACAATTGTTTCTTAATGTCACTTCTGTTTCACTGCAGAGGTGCTTTGCTATTTAGTTCAGCAATTCCTGAAATTCTGAACAGGTAAGTAGAAACATATTTGAAAACCGTTAGGTGTCAGGTGTGTTGGATGTGCTCAGATTACTCTGTTAGTTCCCCATTGAAAATTCCCCCAGAAAGACCTGGACATGGTTATAGTCAAAGGTTTTTCGCCTTAGTTAATTAAAACATACAAAGAGTTCCACAAACCTGATCCTCAAGAGAGCACATCAGGTTGGTGATAAACTCTTTGTTGCAAAGAAGAGGTAAGGAGAGTTTTGTCCCTCACCTTCATTCCCCTAGCTTTGGGAGCTCATGTTTCTCTATGCTGGGGCTCCACCATTAACCAGTGCTATTCTGTTAAATTCTGTCTCCCACCCCACCCAACCCTCATCCCTGTTTCCACCTCTTCAGCTCAAATCTTGAGGGAGATAATCCATTCCAATTTTAACAGTGCCTGCTAAGGGTAAAGTTTTTGCTCTAGGCCCTTGGAATGTAGTGGTGAGCAAAAAATTCACCAAGTCCCTGCTTTTATGGGATTTGCAGTCTAGTGGGGGAGACAGATGGTAATCAAATAAATGTATACTTTGAAAATTGGACAAGTCTGAAGGAAAGGTATGCCATGCTATGAGAATATTGATGAAGTGGGGACCTGTCTTTTAAGGGAGGGGGTTTGTGTAGGGAGGGCTTCCTTGAGGAAGTTATCTTGACTGGAAATCTGGAGTAGGAATTAATAGGCAAGGGTATGAGCAGTCAGGAGCATTTCATATAGACGGAGCAAAATGTGTAACGGTGCTTGGTAGGCTGGAACATAGCACAAAAGGCTGATGAGGCTGGAGTGCAGCCTAAGGGAAAGAGACAAGAGACAAGGTGGGAGAGGGAGGCAGGGGTCAGACCATCAGGGCCTTACGGGGCCAGGTTGCAAACTTTGGGAGCCATTAATGTGTTTTAAGCTGCATGGAGTGTGTGTGCTATGATGAACTAAGCATTTTGAAAAGATGACTGTGGAGGACAAATGAGAGGGAAGGAAGAATGGATCACAGTGGCCCAGCTAAGAGATGGTGGAATCTTGAGCTAGAGTGGAGGCAGAGGAGGTAGGTGGAAGTGGGGAGATCAAGTGAGGTGGAGAGATAAATATTAGAGATGATAGGTTGATTCTGGGGAATGAGGGAGAAGGAAGAGTCAAAGACAACTCCCAGCATTTTGGAACTGGACAGATGGTGGTTCTGTTCACTGAGAGAGAAAAGACTAGAAGGCGGCCAGAATTTTTTAAAATTTTGAATTAAAAAAAAAATTCTCCTACTTGAACCCAGGAGGTGGAGGTTGCAGAAAGCTGAGATTGTGCCAGTGCACTCCAGCCTGGGCAACAGAGTGACACTCTGTCTCAAAAAAAAAAAAAAAAAAAAAGAAATTTTGTCATCAAAGTCGCATAGGTGGGATGGGAATTAAAACCATGGATATGGATAGAGAATATAACATGAGAAGAATAAATGGCTTAGGACCAAACATTGAGCTACTTCCTCATCTAGTGGGAGGTTAGAGGAAGGTGAAATTTGAAAACAGTGTGAGAAGACTGGAGAGGAAGGAAGAAACCTGGGATAATGTGGTAACATAAAAACTAAGAGAAAAGGCTGGACACAGTGGCTCATTCCTGTAATCCCAGCACTTTGGGAGGCTGAGGCAGGAGGTTGGCTTGAGGCCAGGAGTTCCAGACCAGCCTGGGCAACATAGCAAGACCTGATCTCTACAAAAAATTTAAATAAATTAGCTGGGCTTGGTTGTATGTGCCTGTAGTCTTAGCTACTTGGGAGTCTGAGGTGGGAGGATTGCTTGAGTCCAAGAGCTTGAGGCTGAAGTGAGCCATGATGGTATCACTGCACTCCAGCCTGGGTGACAGAGTGAGAACTCAACTATAAAAAATAAGGAAAGAAGGAACGATTGGGCAATAATGCTAAATACTGCTAAGAGGGCAAATCTAAAAGAAAATGTCCATTACGTTGAACAAGTTGGAAATCATTGACTTTAGAGAACATGATTAAGCTTGAAAGATAGGGTAGATATCCAGGTCAGAGGAATAAGTGGGGGATGAAATAGAGATGACGAGAACAGACAATTCCTCTCAGAAACTGGTTTATAAAGGGGATGTTCCAGTTACTTTTACTGTGTAATAAACCAAACCAAACTTACTAGTAGAAAACTAAAACCATTGTATTATGCTCCTGTATTATGCTCCTGACCTGGGTCAGGTCACAGCAGGGATGGCTTGTTTATTTTTCCCCCTGTTATCTGGAGCCTTAGCTGGGCAGACTCAGATGACTGGGGGTGACCTGAACTACTAGGAACTGGAATCATCTGCAGGTTTCTTTGCTGAAAGGTTTGGCACCTAGGCTGGGATCACTTGAAGGTTGGGCTCAGCTGAGATTGTCATCGAGAGCACTGATCCATGACCTCTCTGTGGGGCTGGGGCTGCCTGCAGCATGGCAGCTGGGTTCTGAGAGAGTGTCCAAGAGAGGTAGGTGGCAGCTGCATGACTTTTTCTGCCTATCTATGCAAGTTATCACAAACTTGCTAAGATTCAAGCAAAGGGGGACATAGTTACTATCTCTAATGGCAAGAATGTCAGAGAATTTGGGGTCATAGTTTGGAAGTATTACAGGCAAAGAGAGATGGGGGTAGCTGGAACGGGTATGTGTAAAAGAATTTTTTTTTTTTTTAAGATGGGGTCTCACTCTTGCCCAGGCTGGAGTGCAATGGCATGAACCTAGCTCACTGCAGCCTTGGCCACCCAGGCTCAAGCGATCTTCCTGCTTCAGCCTCCCAAGTAGCTGGGACTACAGGTGCATACCACCATGCCTGACTAATTTTTAAATTTTTTATAGAGATGGGGATCTCCCTATGTGGCCCAGGCTGGTCCCAAACTCCTGGGCTCAAGTGATCCTCCCACCTCAGCCACCTGAAGTGCTGGGATTACAGGTGTGAGCCACCAAGGCCAGCCAGTAATTTATTATACAGCAATACTGCTAAGAGAACAAATCTTAGATCACTTATACAGATTGTGGTACCCAGAAGTGCTGCCATAACAAAAACCTAAAAATGTGACTTTGGAACTAGACAGTGGGTGGAAAGGCTTTGAGGTGTTAGTGAAAACTTGAAGAATCTTCTATAAAAAAAAATAGACAACTTCTGCCGGGCGCAGTAGCTCATGCCTGTAATCCCAGCACTTTGGGAGGCCGAGGCGGGTGGATCACTCATGGTCAGGAGTTCAAGACCAGCCTGGCCAACATAGTGAAACCCCACCTCTACCAAGAATACAAAAATTAGCCAGGCGTGGTGACAATTGTCTGTAGTCCCAGCTACTTGGGAGGCTGAGGCAGGAGAATCACTTAAACCCAGGAGGTGGAGCTTACAGTGGGCCGAGATTGTGCGATTTCACTCCACATGGGTGACAGAGATTCCATCTAAAAAAAAAAAAAAAAGACAACTTCTAATGGTCTTTGAGGGAACATGCAAGTACGGGCTTACAGAAAAATTTACAAATCTTATTGAAAACTGGAGGAAAGGGAGTCCTTGTTAGGTATTGGTGGGGAAAAAAAGCAACACTGTTGCCTGCAATAAGGTGAAAATTGGAAAATATTTGAACTTGGTGATCTAGCTAATAAGTTGAATTTAGTGATCTAGCTATGAAGCTTCCCCCAAGAGTGTTGAAGGAAACAGGTGGTTTCTCCTTGCTGCTTGTAGTAAAATGTGAGAGGAGAGAGAGAAGCTCAAGGAAGGACTGTTGGACAAAAGGAAGCCAGAGCTTGCTGGCTTGGAAAATTCCCAGACTCTTAAGGTGGCAAATGATGGTACGATTAAGAAATGACTTCTGAGCAAAATTTAAATTGAGGGTAATGGCAACAAAACAACTCTAAAGATGAAGTAAAGGATGTGGCTGTAAGATCCTTCATTAAGTTTTCAGAAAGATCATAGACGGTGCTTTAGAATACCATTCGGTTAGAAAAGAAGTTCTCTAAAGAATTTAAGAGGCCGGGTGCAGTGGCTCACACCTATAATCCCAGCACTTTGGGAAGCCGAGGCAGGTGGATCACAAGGTCAAGAGATCGAGACCATCCTGGTCAACATGGTGAAACCCCATCTACTAAAAATACAAAAATTAGCCGGGCATGATGGTGTGTGCCTGTAGTCCCAGCTACTTGGGAGGCTGAGGCCAGAGAATTGCTTGAACCCAGGAGCCGGAGGTTGTAGTGAGCTGAGATTGTGCCATTGCACTCCAGCCTGGGCAACAAGAGCGAAACTCCATCTCAAAAAAAAAAGAATTTAAGAGAAAAAAATAAAATAAATAAATAAGCACGGCCGGGTGCGGTGGCTCAAGCCTGTAATCCCAGCACTTTGGGAGGCCGAGGTGGGTGGATCACGAGGTCAAGAGATCGAGACCATCCTGGTCAGCATGGTGAAACCCCGTCTCTACTAAAAATACAAAAAAAAAATTAGCTGGGCATGGTGGTGTGTGCCTGTAATCCCAGCTACTCAGGAGGCTGAGGCAGGAGAATTCCCTGAACCCAGGAGGCGGAGGTTGCAGTGAGCCGAGATCGCGCCATTGCACTCCAGCCTGGGTAACA
>NW_022437002.1:4548513-4554333 GCF_009761245.1 Sapajus apella | reverse complement strand
AAAAAAAAAAAAAAAAAAAAAAAGCAGGGTGCTGTGGCTCATTCCTGTAATCCCAGCTCTTAGGGAGGCAGAGGGGGTAGGATAGCTTGAGCCCAGGAGTTCAAGACCTGCCTGGGCAATATAGTGAGACCCCATTCTCTAAAATAAAAAATAATAAATAATAAAAAGAATTTAAGAGACTGGGTGTGGTGACCCACATCTATAATCCCACATTTTGGGAGGCTGAGTCAGGAGGATTGCTTGAGTCTGGGAGGTTGAGACCACCCTAGGCGACAGGTGAGACATTGTTTCTACAAAAAAATTTTTTTAATTTTAAGATGGGTGCGGTGGTTCATGCCTATAATCCCAGCACCTTGGGAGGCCAAGGCATGCAGATCACCTGAGGTTGAGAGTTCAAGACCAGCCTGACCAACATGGAGAAACTCTAGCTCTACTAAAAATACAAAATCAGCTGGGTGTGGTGGCACATGCTTATAATCCCAGCTACTCGGGAGGCTGAGGCAGGAGAATCTTGAACCCGGTAGGTGGAGGTTGCGGTGAGCCGAGATTGCACCATTGCACTCCAATCTGGGCAACAAGAGTGAAACTCCATCTCATAAATAAATAAATAAATAAAATTTTAAATAAATAAAAATAAAGAACGTAGCTGGGTGCGGTGGCTCACGCCTGTAATCCCAACACTTTGGGAGGCCGAGGTGGGTGGATTATGAGGTCAAGAGATCGAGACCATCCTGGTCAACATGGTGAAACCCCGTCTCTACTAAAAATACAAAAAATTAGCTGGGCATGGTGGCGCCTGCCTGTAATCCCAGTTACTCAGGAGGCTGAGGCAGGAGAATTGCCTGAACCCAGGAGGCGGAGGTTGTGGTGAGCCGAGATCGCGCCATTGCACTCCAGCCGGGGTAACGAGCGAAACTCCATCTCGAAAAAAAATAAAATAAAATAATGTAATAGGCATGTGACTTATAGATCATCTCAATCAAACAGAGCTTCTAAGAAGCTTAAGGGGTTAAGGGGCTGGGCACAGTAGCTCACGCCTGTAATCTCAGCACTTTGGGAGGCCAAGGCAGGCAGATCGCTCAAGGCCAGGAGTTCAAGACTAGCCTGAGCAACACAGTGAGGTCCTGTCTCTACAAAAACAAAAAAAATTGGCGGGACCTGGTAGCTCATTCCTGTAGTCCCAGTTACTCAGGAGGCTTGAGGCTTAAGCCCAGGCAAGCTTAAGGGCTGTTCTCAGAAGAGGCCCAAGGTAGAAAAGAACCTATCTTGAAGAGATTTTTGGGGGTGTCTTCTGTTTAATGGAGTGAACCCCAAGAAGATTCACAAGAGACCTATGTTTCAAAGAGCGTGTTTAGGGCTGGGCGAGGTAACTTGTGCCTGTAATCTCAGCACTTTGGGAGGCCAAGGCAAAAGGATCATTTGAGCCCAAGAAGTCGAGACCAGCCTGAGCAATGTGGTGAGACCCCATCTCTACAAAAAATAAAAAAAACAATTAGCCAGGCATGGTAGCATGCACCTGTGGTCCCAGCTACTCCAGAGGCTGAGCCAGGAGGGTGGCTTGAGCTGGGGAGGTCAAGGCTGCAGTGAACCGTGATCATACCACTGCACTCCAGCCTGGGTGACAGAGTGATACCCTGTCTTAACTAACTAAATAAATAAATAGCAATAAAGAAAGTGTGCAGAGGAGCACTGTAAAGGGCCAGAGGCAGTACAAAATGATAGAAAATGGAAAGATGTCTTCCAACCCCAGAAGTTCTACTGGCAGGATACAATCTGTGAAAACTGCGCAACTATAAATATGGGCCACCTTTCACATAAAAGGAAGAGTGATTCAGAGGGCAGAAGTAAGAGCCCGGAAGGTAAAACCAAAAGTCAGGAATAATTATTTCCAGGCCCTGCATCTTAATCAAGGATTTCCAACACTTGCCCAGTTGGATTTCAGAATTGCTATGGACCAATGCTTCATTTGTGCCCACATTTCCCCTCAGTTTGAGGATGAATGGCTATTTTATTTTACTTTATGTATTGTTTTTTTGAGACAGAGTTTCACTCTTGTTGCCCAGGTTGGACTACAATGGTGCAATCTCGGCTCACTGCAACCTCTGCCTCCCGAGTTCAAGTGATTCTTCTACCTCAGCCTCTGGGGAAGCTAGGATTGCAGGCACATGCCTCTATGCCCGGCTAATTTTTGTATTTTTAGTAGAGATGGGGTTTCATTATGTTGGCTAGGCTGGACTCAAACTCCTGACCTCAGTTGATCCAACTGCCTTTGCCTCACAAAGTGCTGGGATTATAGGTGTGAGCTACCGTTCCCGGCCTTTTTTTTTTTTTTTTTTTTTAATATATATAAAGGGTCTTACTATGATGCCCAGGCTGGTCTTGAACTCCTAGCTTCAAGTGATCCTTGTGCCCTGGCCTCCCAAAGTGCTGGGATTACAGGTGTGAACCATTGTGACTGGCCTGGATTCCTTTTTATATTTACCTGTTAACAAAAATTTTTATCCTCCTGTTTTCATCTTTTCTATTTATTTCTTTTTGTTTTAAATATATCTTTTGAGAAATCATATTGTTGGATTTTTTTTTTTTCGATGGAGTCTTGCTCTGTAACCCAGGCTGGAGTGCAGTGGAGTGGAGATCTCAGCTCACTGCAACCTCCACTTCCCAGGTCCTGGTTCAAGCAATTCTCCTGCCTCAGCCTCTTGAGTAGCTGGGATTATAGGTGCACACCACCATGCCCAGCTAATTTTTGTATTTTTAGTAGAGATGGGATTTCACCACGTTGGGCAGGCTAGTCTTGAACTCCTGACCTCGTGATCTGCCCGCCTTGGCCTCCCAAAGTGCTGGGATTACAGGCGTGAGCCACCTCGCCCAGCTTATTGTTGGAATTTTTGAAAATCTCTTCTAAGCTGGCACAGTGGTTCATGCCTGTAATTCCAGCACTCTGGGAGGTTAAAGCAGGAGGATTGCTTGAGCCAAGGAGTTCAAGACC
Organism: Sapajus apella; assembly: GCF_009761245.1. Taxonomy (NCBI): domain Eukaryota; kingdom Metazoa; phylum Chordata; class Mammalia; order Primates; family Cebidae; genus Sapajus; species Sapajus apella. Next base: position 4,551,344 of record NW_022437002.1, on the reverse strand, counting down.
CACCTAGGCAACATAGGGAGACCCTGTCTCCACAAAAAATTAAAAAATTAGCCGGGTGTGGTGGTACATCCTGTGATCCCAGCTACTTGGAAGGCTGAGGTTGGAAGATTGCTTGAGCCCAGGAAGTCAAGGCTACAGTGAGCCATGACTGCAGCACTGCACTCCAGCCTGGGCAACAGAGTGAGACCCTATCTAAAAAAAAAAAAAAAAAAAAAAAAAAACTAGCTGGGTGCTGTGACTCACTTCTGTAATCCCAACACTTTGGAAGGCCGAGGTGGTAGATGACAAGGTCAGGAGATTGAGACCATCGTGGCTAACACAGTGAAACCCCGTCTCTACTAAAAATACAAAAAATTAACCAGGTGTGGTATGGCACGTGCCTGTAGTCCCAGCTACTTGGGAGGCTGGAGGCAGGAGAATTCCTTGAACCCAGGAGGTGGAGGTTTCAGTGAGCCGAGATCACACCACTGCACTCCAGCCTGGGTGATAGAGCGAGACTCTGTCTCAACAACAACAAAAAATCTGTTATGAGAGGCTGTGCTTTTTAGTTTTAAATTTAACCCAATTATACTATTGTATTTACAATTAATTTTAAATTTACTTTTGACCTGTTCTTTTTTTTTTTAAAGAGACAGGGTCTTGCTATGTTGCCCAGGAGTGCAGTGGCTATTCACAGGCGAGATCCCACTACTGATTAGCATGGGAGTTTTGACCTGCTCCGTTTCCAACCTGGGCTGGTTCACCCCTCCTTAGGCAACCTGGTGGTCCCCTGCTCCTGGGAGGTCACCATATTGATGCCAAACTTAGTGCGGACACCCGATCGGCATAGTGCACTACAGCCCAGAACTCCTGGGCTCAAGTGATCCTCCCACCTCAGCCTCCAGAGTAGCTGGGACTACAGGCACACACCACCACGCCCAGCCTGACCTGTTCTTTTATATTTTATATTGGTTAATGTTTTGTTGCTTTTATGTTGTTCTTCCTTTTAGTCCATTGGCTAGATTTTATTCTGCTAAACATTTATATTTTGCTCATTGTAGTTGTCTTTCTTTATTACTTACACTCATGGTTTTTGCATTTCTGGATATAACAAATGCACTGATATCTGTTTTTTCCCCTAATAAGAATATACTTAAGGCTATGCTTGGTGACTCGCACCTGTAATCCCAGCATTTTGGGAGACCGAGGTGGGTGGATCACCTGAGGTCAGGAGTTCAAGACCAGCCTGGCCAACATGGTAAAACTCTGTCTTTACTAAAAATACAAAAATTAGCCAAGCATGGTGGCAGGCACCTGTAATCTTAGCTACTCGGGAGGCTGAGGCAGGAGAATTGCTTGAATCCGGGAGGCCAAAGTTGCTGTGAGCCAAGATCGTGTCATTGCACGCCAGCCTGGGCAACAAGAATGAAACTCTGTCTCAAAAAAAAAAAAAAGAATATGCTTAAGCATATCTTCATGTATCTTCTTCATCCCCTCCAATATGGGTGTTACTTGTTATGAATGTATTTTTCCTTTTTTTTTTTTTTTTGCAACAGAGTCTTGCTCTGTTGCCCAGGCTGGAGTGCAGTGGTGCGATCTCAGTCCCCTGCAACCTCTTCCTCCTGTCTCAGCCTCCCAGGTAGCTGGGATTACAGGCACCTAGCCTTCATGCCCGGCTAATTTTTGTGTTTAATAGAGACAGGGTTTCACCGTGTTGGCCAGGCTGGTCTCAAACTCCTGACCTCAAGTGATCTGCTTGCCTCAGCCTCTGAAAGTAAGGGGATTACAGGCATGAGCCAACAAACCTGGCCCCTTTTATTTTCTTTAATACAAACCTTTTTTTTTTTTTTCAAATTTATTTTTCTGTTAGCAGACCCTCAATATTAAAACGTTTTCTTTAAAGACAAAGACAGGCCAGGTACAGTGGCTTATGCCTGTAATCTCAGCATTGTGGGAGGCCCAGACGGGCAGATCACTTGAGGCCGGGAGTTCGAGACCAGCCTGGCCAACATGGCAAAACCCTGTCTCTACCAAAAATACAAAAATTAGCTGGGCATGGTGGCACATGCCTGCAATCCCAACTATTTGGGAGGCTGAGGCACGAGAATTGCTTGAACCTGGGAGGCAAAGGTTACAGTAAGCCAAGATCACACCACTGCACTCCAGCCTGGGGGACGGAGCAAGACTCTGTCTCAAAAAAAAAAAAAAAAAAAAAAAAAGCCCAGGCATGGTGACTCATGCCTGTAATCCCAGCACTTTGGGAGGCCAAGATGGGCAGATCACCTGAGATTGGGAGTTCAAGACTAGCCTGACCAACATGGAGAAACCCTGTCTCTACTAAAAATTCAAAATTAGCCGGGCATGATGGCGTGCTCCTGTAATCTCAGCTACTTGGGAGGCTGAGGCAGGAGAATTGCTTGAACCCAGGAGGCGGAGGTTGCAGTGAGCCAAGATCGTGCCATTGCACTCCAGCCTGGGCAACAAGAGTGAAACTCCATTTCAAAAAAAAAAAAAATTGCAAATATGGACAAAGACGAACTTTACCAAAGTATTTGAACACTTTTATTTCTCCTATCTTGCAGCATCTCCTGGATGTGTTTCTTATCTTGAGTACTCTCTTCAAGGTTGTATTCAATGTTTGTCTTTGTGTAACAAAGCTTCCAAGGCATTGTGTGCTGGAGAATATTTTTATTATGCTCTAACATTTGAATGGCAAATTGAATGGATATAAAACTCTAGATTCAAAAACAAAAAAAAAATTCTAGATTCAGTGTGCTCTTTGATACTTTAAAACATATTGCTCTACTGTAGAAGTATTCTGCCAAAACCAAAAACAAAACAGAAAAACCATA
>NW_022437002.1:4548123-4548413 GCF_009761245.1 Sapajus apella | reverse complement strand
TTTTTTGAGAGGAGTCTTGCTTGCTCTGTCTCCCAGGCTGGAAGTGCAATGGCACAATCTTGGCTCACTACAACTTTCGCCTCCCAGGTTCAAGTGATTCTCCTGCCTCAGCCTCCTGAGTAGCTGGGAATATAGGCACCTGCCACTGTGCCCAGCTAATGGCTTGTATTTTTCAGTAGAGACATGGTTTCACCATGTTGGCCAGGCTGGTTTCGAACTCCTGACCTCAAGTGATCTACCTGCCTCAGCCTCCCAAAGTGCTGGGATTACAGGCATGAGCCACCATGCCC
>NW_022437002.1:4539006-4548023 GCF_009761245.1 Sapajus apella | reverse complement strand
ACCCAGGCTGGAGTGCAGTGGTGCAATCTTGGCTCATTGCAATCTCTGCCTCCCAGATTCAAGCAATTCTCTGCCTCAGCCTCTCAAGTAGCTGGGATTACAGGCGTCCGCCACCACGCCTGGCTAATTTTTGTATTTTTAGTAGAGACAGGGTTTCACCATCTTGGTCAGGTTGGTCTTGTGTGAACTTGTGATCCACCCCCCGGCCTCCCAAAGTACTGGGATTACAGGCATGAGCCACCTCGCCCAGCTGGTAGATTTTTTTCTTAACTCTCCTGTTTGGCAGTCCATGGGCACTTTTTTGTTTTGTCTTTTGTTTTGAGATAGTGTCTTTCTCTGTTGCCCTGGCTGGAGTGCCATGGCATGATCATAGCTCACTGCAGCCTTAACCTCCTGGGTTCAAGCGATCCTCCCACCTCAGCCTCCTACGTCACTAGTACTTCAGATGCATGTCATCATGCCCAGCTAATTTTTGTTGAGATGGAGTATCACCATGTTGCCTGGGCTGGTCTCAAACTCCTGGGCTCAAGAGATCCGCCTGCCTTGGCCTCCCAAAATGCTGGCATTACAGACGTGAGCCACTGCACCCAGCTTATATTCTCTAGTTCTTTGTCCTTTCCTGCTGTCTACTGGGAAAAGTCCTAAATATAATCTTGAAATTTACTAACTTTTTATTCAACTGTATCCATTCTGCCATTTTTCTATCTCTTTGTTCTTTCTTTCAACTATTCAATTCTAATATTTATTCTTGGTTCTTTTTTACGATTTCTTATTATTTCCTCAGATTGTCAACATAATCTCTTCTCTATATGTTTTTTTTTTTTTTTTTTTTTGAGACGGAGTTTCGCTGTTGTTGCCCAGACTGGAGTGCAATGGCACGATCTCAGCTCACCGCAACCTCCGCCTCCTGGGTTCAAGCAATTCTCCGGCCTCAGCCTCCCGAGTAGCTGGGACTACAGGCCTGCACCATCATGCCCAGCTAACTTTTGTATTTTTAGTAGAGACGAGGTTTCACCTTGTTGACCAGGATGGTCTCGATCTCTTTTTTTTTTTTTTTTTTTGGGGGGGGGGGGTTTTGGTCTTTTTTCCCAGGCTGGAGTGCAATGGCGCGATCTCGGCTCACTGCAACCTCCGCCTCCTGGGTTCAGGCAATTCTCCTGCCTCAGCCTCCTGAGTAGCTGGGATTACAGGCATGCGCCACCATGCCCAGCTAATTTTTTGTATTTTTAGTAGAGACGGAGTTTCACTGTGTTGACCAGGATGGTCTCAATCTCTTGACCTCGTGATCCACCCACCTCGGCCTCCCAAAGTGCTGGGATCACAGGCTTGAGCCACCGCGCCCGGCCTTTTTTTTTTTTTTTTTTAAACGGCGTCTTACTCTGTCACCCAGGCTAGAATGTATCGGTGCAATCTTGGCTCACTGCAACCTGCACCTCCTGGGTTCAAGCTATTCTTCTGCCTCAGCCTCCCTAGTAGCTGGGATTACAAGCACACACCACTATGCGCAGCTAATTTCTTTGTATTTTTAGTAGAGACAGGGTTTCACCATGTTGATCAGGCTGGTCTTGAACTCTCGACCTCCTGATCTGCCTGCTTTGCCTCCCAAAGTGTTGGGATTACAGGTGTGAGCCACCACACCTGTTTTTTGTTTTTTGAGACAATGTCTCACTCTGTCGTTCAGGCTGGACTGCAGTGGCACGATCTAGGCTCACTGCAACCTCTGCTTCCTGGGGTCAAGTGATTCTCCTGCCTCATCCTCCCAAGTAGCTGGGATCACAGGTACCTACCACCACACCCGGCGAATTTTTGTATTTTTAGTAGAGATGGGGTTTCACCATGTTGGCCAGGCTGGCTTAAATTCCTGACCTCAGGTGACCTGCTCACCTCAGCCTCCCAAAGTGCTGGGATTACAGGCATGACCCATTGCAACCTTCTAAGTATTTCATTCTTATTTTAAATTTTGGATCCTTCTAATAATTCTTAGATTATATATCTATGTATATAACACTACTACACAATGTGTGCATGTGTAATTTAGCTTACCCCCCCTCTTTTTATTTTTTTGAGACAGGGTCTAGCTCTGTCACCTGGGCTGGAGTGCAGTAGTGCGATTATGGCTCATTGCAGCCTTGACTTCCCAGGCTCAAGTGATCCTACTGCCTCAGCCTCTGTAGCTGGGACCACAGCCGTGCACCACCACAGCCAGCTAATTTTTTTTTTTAGATAGAGACAAGGTTTCATGTTGTTGCCTAGGCTGGTGTCTAATTCCTGAGCTCAAGTGATCCTCCTGCCTCAGCCTCCCAAAGTGCTGGAGTTACAGGCATGCAACACCCTACCTGGCCTATTTTTATTTTTTGTAGAGACAGAGTCTCATTTTGTTATCCAGGCTAGTCTTGTACTCCTGGCCTCAAGTGCTCTTTCCACCTCAGCCTCGCAAATGTTGAGTTTACAGGCATGAGCCGCCGTGCCTAGCCAGCTTACCCTTTTTCTCATGGTGGTTGTATTTTGGCCTGTAAAGTCATGTTCCCTGGAGTACTGGCTGCTCTGTCTGCTAATTCAGCGTTTCTCAAACTGTGGTAAAGAACCAGATTATTTTTGTTCCCAATCTCTTGTGGGCCTATTTACTGCAGCAATATTAAATTGCTGTGAAACTTTTAAAATGCTTGCTTTCACTTTCTCTACTTACCATAGACTAGGTACATCAGTCTTTGAACCAGGCTTTGATTAGTATGGTCCTAATGTGTGTTGGAAGGTGTTATTCAGGATGGTATACTGTATTAGCCTTTCCAAATGTTCCGTCCTTCACCCCAAGAGGATTGTACATTTCCAGCCATTGCTATGTGAGTTACTTTCTTTTTTTTTTTTTAAAGACGGGGTTTCACCATGTTAGTCAGGCTGGTCTTGAACTCCCAACCTCAGGTGAACCGCCCGCCTTGGCCTCCAAAGTGTTTGGATTACAGGCGTGAGCCACTATGCCCGGCCTGCTATGTGACTTTCAATGACTCTCTGTTGAAGTGCAGTTCCCTGCCCCAGTGTCTGGCTCGGCCTTGGGACCTGCTTGGGCCAACGGACTGTAAGCAATGACGGCGTGCCAGCTCTGAGCAAAAGCTTTAAGAGGCATGATGCATTTTCACCAGCCATCTTGTTCTTCCTCTCTGCTGCAAAAACAATATGACACAAGTAAGGGTTGCTCTACAGCTCAGCCTAGGTCACGGAGTGAGCCATGGAAGCTGCCCTGCAGTCACCAACAAGTAAAGTGAGCAAGAAATAGATGTTGGTTTTTGTAAAGCAAGGGTTGCCAAATTACAGTCCATGGGCTGAACCTACTCTACTCTCTGTTTTTGTAAGACCTACAAGCTAAGAATTTTTTTTTTTTTTTGCCTTCTTTTTGTATGTGTGGGTGTGAGACAGGGTCTTACTCCACTGTCCAGGCTGGAATGCAGTCATGCAATCACTCGACCTGCTGGACTCAAGTGGTCCTCCCACGTCAGACTCTCAAATAGCTGAGACTAGAGGTGCATGCCACTGTGCTCAGCTAATTTTAAAAAATTTTTGTAGACATGCCGCTTCACCATGTTGCCCAGAGTAGTCTCAAAGTCCTGAGCTCCAGCCTAGGCCTCCCAAAATTCTGAATTACAGGCACCAGCCACCACACTCAGCTTTTTTTTTTTTTTTTTTTTTTTTGCATTTTTGAAGGGTGGAAAAGTAATCAGAAGAAGAAGAAGATTTTGAGATATGAAAACTACATGAAATTCAATTTGCTAGTATTCATAAATAAAGTTTTATTGGAACACATCCAAGCTTATTTATTTATATATTGTCTGTGGCTGCTTTCATGCTATAACTGCAGAGCTGAGTACTTGCAACAGAGATGCTCATTCCACAGAGCCCAAGATATTTACTATTTGGCCTTTTACAGAAAACGTTTGCTGGCCTCTGTTGTAAGCTAAGGAGATTTTGAGGTTGGTTGTTACCTCAGCAAAGATGACTAACATAGTCAAGATGAATTTAAGGAGAGAGAGGGAGTAGCCTCAGAGAAGGGAGTGCCAGGCACCACAAAACCACTCACTCCTGTTTGCCCTCACTGTGGTCCGGTGGCCCTTCTGAGCTTTTACTTTTAAACTCCTTGGAGGAAGTAGCATTGGGATGAGGCGGTCTCTTTCTTGGCTTGTAATTCCTTAGCCTTGGGTATTTGGAGGACAAGCTGACAGACTGAATGGCCACCTGCTGACTCCCTCCCCATTCTCCCAGCAGGACTTGGCGCTGCCCTGACTTCACTCTGTCAGTGCTGGCAGCCTGGGCTTTACTCCCTCTCCCTCTCTCTTTTAAGTTTAATTGGAGCCTTATCTTGGCTCTGTTTTTTTTTTTTTCCTTTCATTTTTTATTGATATGTATAGATGTACATATTTTCGGGGTGCATATGATAATTTGATATATTCGTGTAACGTGTAAAGATCGAATCAGGATAATTGGGATATCCATCACCTTAAATATTTATCTTTTTAATGCTAGGAACATTCAGATTATTCTCTTTTTTTTCTTTTTGTGAGACGGAGTTTCGCTCTTGTCATCCAGACTGGAGTGCAATGGTGTGAGCCACAGCTCCCAGCCCTAGTGTATTTTTTTGTTTTGTTTTGTTTTGTTTTGTTTTTTGAGACGGAGTTTCGCTCTTGTTACCCAGGCTGGAGTGCAATGGCGCGATCCCGGTTCACCGCAACCTCCGCCTCCTGGGTTCAGGCAATTCTCCTGCCTCAGCCTCCTGAGTAGCTGGGATTACAGGCACGCGCCACCATGCCCAGCTAATTTTTTGTAGTTTTAGTAGAGATCGGGTTTCCCCATGTTGACCAGGATGGTCTCGATCTCTTGACCTCGTGATCCACCCGCCTCGGCCTCCCAAAGTGCTGGGATTACAGGCTTGAGCCACCGCGCCCGGCCCTGTTTTGTTTTTTTAAAGAAACAGTTGGCTGGGTGTGCTGGCTCACGCCTGTAATCCCAACACTTTGGGAGGCTGAAGCAGGGGGATCACTTGAGGTCAGGAGTTCAAGACCAGCCTGGCTAACATGGTGAAACCCTGTGTCTACTAGAAACACAAAAATTAGCCAGGCGTGGTGGCAGGTGCCTGTAATCCCAGCTCCCTGGGAGGCTGAGGCAGGAGAATTGCTTGAACAACCTGAGAGGTGAAGGTTTTAGTGAGCTGAGATCTTGCCGTTGTACTCTAGCCTGGGCAACAGAGCAAGACTCTGTCTCAAAAAAATAAAAAAGGATACAAAGAAAAGAAAGGATATAAATATACAGTTAGCTAGAAAAAATAAGACCTAGCGTGGTTTGTTGTTGTTGTTTTGAGACAGAGTCTTGCTCTGTTGCCCAGGCTAGAGTGCGGTAGCATGATCTTGGCTCACTGCATCCTCTGCCTCACAGGTTCAAGCAGTTCTGCTTTAGCTGCCCGAGTAGCTGGGATTACAGGTGTTTGCTACTAAGCCTGATAATTTTTGTGTTTTTAGTAGAGACGGGGTTTCGCCATATTGGCCAGGCTAGTCTCAAACTTCGGACCTCAGGTAGTCTGCCCGCCTCAGACACCCACGGTGCTGGGATTACATGTGTAAGCTACCTTGCCTGGCCAGGCAAACTATTTTTCCTTCAAGATTCAGTTCAGACATGACCTCTCCTGGGAAGCCTTATGGTGTCCCTCCTCTCTGCTTCTGGAGGGCCCTAAATGAACATCTCCACTATGAAAAATGTTCTTGACTTTTCCTCTGTCCATTTCTTCAACTATGGAGGACAGGCATTTCCTCTTATTTTGCCGAAGTCACTTTCATGTATGTGTCCTGTGACAAGTCCATTGCTGATGTCAGTAGTGTACAGCCCAGAGACAGAAACCACACCACGAATTTGTACATGGAAACTTTAGTATAAAGAATTATGCTAAATTAGCCAGACGTGGTGGTGGGCACCTGTAATCCCAGCTACTCAGGGGGCTGAGGTGAGATTATCGCTTAAACCCGGGAGGTAGAGGTTGCAGTGAGTCAAGATTGTGCCACTGTACTCCAGCTTGGGGGACAGAAACTCCGTCTCAATAAAAAAAAAAAAGGAAAAGGTTGGCTGGGTGCAGGTGGCTCACGCCTATAATCCCAGCACTTTGGAGAGGCCAAGGTAGGCGGATCACGAGGTCAGGATTTTGAGACCAGCCTGGCCAACATGGTAAAACCCCGTCTCTACTAAAAATACAAAAATTATCCAGGTATGGTGGTGTGTGCCTGTAATCCCAGCTACTCCGGAGGCTGAGGCAAGAGAATTGCTTGAACTCGGGAGGTGGAGGTTGCACTAAGCCAAGATCGCACCACTGTGCTCCAGCCTGGGCAACAGAGTGAGACTCTGCCTCGGGGGGGATAAAAAAAGAATTATTAACTACTAAAAGGTGAGGAGAGTGGCCAGGTGCGATGGCTCACATCTGTAATCCCAGCACTTTGGGAGGCCAAGGTGGGTGGATCATGAGGTCAGGAGTTTGAGACCAGCCTGGCTAAGATGGTGAAACCCTGTCTCTACTGAAAATACAAAGAAATTAGCTGGGTGTGCTGGCTGGCACCAGTAATCCCAGCTACTCGGGAGGCTGAGGCAAAGAATTGCTTGAACCCAGGAGTCAGAGGTTGCAGTGAGCCAAGATCAAGACACTGCACTCCAGCCTGGGCAACAAGAGCGAAACTCCGTCTCAAAAAAAAAAAAGGTGGGGAGAGAGAGAGTTTGTTTTTGTTTTGTTTTGTTTTTTGAGATGGAGTTTTGCTCTTATTGCCCAGGCTGGAGTGCAATGGTGCAACATTGGCTCACTGCAACCTCCACCTCCCAGGTTCAAGTGATTCTCCTGCCTCAGCCTGGCGAGTAGCTGGGATTACAGGCCTCCACCACCACGCCCAGCTTATTTTTGTATTTTTAGTAGAGATGGGGTTTCACCATGTTGGCCAGGCTGGTCTTGAACTCCTGAGCTCAGGTGATCCACCTGCCTCTACCTCCCTAAGTGCTGAGATTACAGGCATGATCTACCACACCTGGCCAAGAGAGATTTCTCATAAGGAATTGGCTCATGTGATTATGGAGGCTCACAAATCCACATCTGCAGTGTGGCAGGCTGGAGACACAGGAGAGCTGATAGTGCAGTTCCAGTCCACAGAGTCTGCCGGAGAATCCCCTCGGGGAGGTTGGTCTTTGTGTTCCATTTGGGACTTGAGCTGACTGGATGAGTCCCATCAGATGTTATGGAAGGCAATCTGCTTTACCCAAAATTCACAGATTTAAATGTTGATCTCATGAAAACACCCTCCAAGTTGACACACAAAATTGACCAGCACAGGTAGTTATCTACTAGAAGGGAAACAGAGAGCTCCAAAGAAAACCGGAATAGGGCCAGGCACAGTGGCTCATGCCCATAATCCCAGCACTCTGGGAGGTCGCTGTGCGAGTATCACTTGAGCCCAGGAGTTTGAGACCAGTCTGGCCAACAAATTAGCCAGGCATGGTGGTGCATGCCTGCAATCCCAGCTACTCAGGAGGCTAAGGCAGGAGGATCACCTGAACCCTGGAGGTTGAGTTTCGATGAGCCATGATTGCACTACTGCACTCCAGTCTGGGCGACAGAGTGAGACCCTGTCTCAAAAGAAAAGAAAAGAAAATAGGAATAGCAAATGTAGCAAATGGCAAAGAAAACAGGAGCAGCTATTACCTTTAAGGCTGAAGGAGAGTACTCAAGGAAAGAAGAAACTTGCAAAAGAACTTCCTTTTCCATGCCCATCAAGACTGAGATTTAGACCTCTTCGAAGACGATATGTCTTCAGCCTGCTGGATGGTGAAATTCATCGAGGTACCACAGGTGTGGGCTGGAAGATCAGTGGCCACCCACCAGGGTGCCAGTAAACTTACTGCAGTGTGGACACCATTCTCCATGGAGTTGCCCTGTAGGATCAGGAAGAGTTACACTAAAGCCAGGCGTGGTGGCTTAACCCTGTAATCCCAGAACTTTGGGAGGCCAAGGCGGGTGGATTGCCTGAGGTTCGGAGTTCAAGACCAGCCTGGTCAATGTGGTGAAATGCCATCTCTACTAAAAATACAAAAATTAGCTGGGTGTGGTGGCGGGTGCCTGCAGTCTCAGCTGCTTGGGAGGTTGAGACAGGAGAATCGCTTGAACCCATGAGGCAGAGGTTGCAGTGAGCCAAGACTGCACCATTGCACTCCAGCCTGGGCAACAAGAGCAAAACTCTCTCAAAAAAAGTTACACTGAAACCACTAAGCCCCAAACTCAGCTATTGCAGTGTCCCTCTGGCGCCCTCTATTGACAAGGCCTAACATTGCTCCAGCTGGGAAAGAAGAAATGTTTACAGGGTCCAGCTGGTTGCACATAGCAGGGCAAATAAGTTTGGAGTTAAGTGATGATAAATTGATAATTTACATACATTTGAGGAACAAATAAATGTCTTCATCACCCAAACTGTAACTAGGAGGATATTCAAATGAGAAAAACATTTAAATTTAATAAAGAAATATGTGCGACTCTTCATTGCAAGAAAAGGGGGAAATAGGCTGTTGGACAAACCACTGGTGACAGGGAGATAAAAGACTAATAGAAAGCAAAGAGGGGGTACTGGTGCGATGGCTCACGCCTGTAATCCCAGCACTTTGGGAGGCCAAGGCAGGAGACTGCTTGAGCTCAGCAGTTTGAGACCAGCCTGACCAACATGGCAAAACTCCATTTCTACAAAAAATACAAAAAATTATTTGTGGTGGTATGCACTTGTGGTCCCAGCTACTTGGGAGGACCGCTTGAGCCTGGGAGGCACATGTTGCAGTGAGCCAAGATCATGCCGCTGCACTCCAGCCTGGGCGACAGAGTGAGACCCTGTCTCAAAAAAAAAAAAAAAGCAAAGAGGAAACAAGCAGCTAGGTCAGACACCTGTGAATTTGTACCAGCTCCTCAACAAATGTAATGATCTTACCCTCATCTTTTTTTTTTTTTTTTTTTTTTTTTTTTTTTT
>NW_022437002.1:4538112-4538906 GCF_009761245.1 Sapajus apella | reverse complement strand
GCCTCCCAAAGTGCTGGGATTACAGGCGTGAGCCACCGCGCCCGGCTCTCTTTTTTATTTTTTTTATTTTTTTTTCCTGCCCACCTCAGCCTCCCAAAGTGCTGGGAGTGAGCCACTGTGCCCAGTGAATTTTCTTTATATATAAATGTTTTTTTTTCATGGAACTTTACAGTATTCTTTACAAATGGGGTACCATTTGTTTTACCGAATTTACTGGATGCTTGTTATCTTTGTGAGAGTTTATTGGTCTCCTGGTATTTCTTTTTTTTTTTTTTTTTTTTTTTTTTTTTAAAAAAAAAAAAAGAATGAAGGAGAGGAAGAAAGAGAAAGAGGAAGAGGGAGAGAGAACGGGGGTGTTGCTTTATTGCCCGGGCTAGAATGCAGTCTAAAAATGGGTATGCCTATAATTGTGCTTAATAATAGAGACATGAAAAAAAAATGAGGGAAGAAAATAACAAACAAGCAGCCAACCAATATTTCATTGAAACCTGTAGATAGCTGTGATGTGGTACTGATAAGAGTGTATATTTTGTGTATTTAAAGTGGAGAGTTCTATAAATGTTAATTAAGTTTACTTGTTCCGGATCTGAGTTCAAATCCTGGATATCGTTGTTAATGTTCTGTCTCATTGATCTGTCTAATATTGATGTTGAAGTCTCCCACTATTATTGTGTGGGAGTCTAAGTCTCTTTATAAGTCTTATATATCTGGGTATTCCTGTATTGGATGCGTATATATTTAGGATCTTTTTTTTTTTTTTTTGAGACGGAGTTTCGCTATTGTTACCCAGGCTG
>NW_022437002.1:4527208-4537712 GCF_009761245.1 Sapajus apella | reverse complement strand
TCCTGGGTTCAGGCAATTCTCCTGCCTCAGCCTCCTGAGTAGCTGGGATTACAGGCACGCGCCACCATGCCCAGCTAATGTTTTGTATTTTTAGTAGAGACGGGGTTTCACCATGTTGACCAGGATGGTCTCGATCTCTTGACCTTGTGATCCACCCGCCTCGGCCTCCCAAAGTGCTGGGATTACAGGCTTGAGCCACCGTGCCCGGCCCCATATTTAGGATCTTTAGCTCTTCTTGTTGCATTGATCCTTTTATCATTATGTAATATCCTTCTTTGCTTCTTTTGATCTTTGTTGCTTTAAAGCAACTCCTGCTTTTTATTTATTTATTTATTTTTGCTCTCCATTTGGTTGGTAAATCTTTCTCCATCCCTTTGTTTTGAGTCTTTGTGTATCCTTGCATGTGAGATGGGTCTGGATGCAGCATACCAATGGGTTTTGGCTTTTTTTGCCTGTCTGTGTCTTTGGATTGGGGGATTTAGTCAATTTAAATTTAGAATTAGTAATAATATATGTGAGTTTAATACTGCCATTTAATGTTAGCTGGCTGTTTTGCCCATTAGTTGATGTAAATTCTTAATTATGTTGATGCTCTTTACTTTTTGGTATTTTTTAGAAAGGCTGATACTGGTTGTTCCTTTCTATGAGTAGTGGTTCTTTCAGAAGCTCTTGTAAAGCAGGCCTGGTGGTGATGAAATCTCTGAGTGCTTGCTTGTTCACAAAATATTTTATTTTTCCTTCGCTTATGAAGCTTAGTTTGGCTGGATGTAAAATTCTGGGTTGAAAGTTCTTTTCTTTAAGGATGTTGAATATTGGCCCCCACTCTCTTCTGGCTTATAGGGTTTCTGCTGAGAGATCTGCTGTGAGTCTGATAGGCTTCCCTTTATGGGTAACCTGACCTTTCTCTCTGGCTGCCCTCAGTATTTTCTCCTTCATTTCAACCCTGGTGAATCTGACGATTATGTGCCTTGAGGTTGGTCTTCCTGAGGAATATCTTTGTGGTGTTCTCTGTATTACCTGGAGTTGAATATTGTCCTGCCTTGCTAGGTTGGGAAAGTTTTCCTGGATAATATCCTGAAGCGTATTTTCCAGCTTGGATTGATTCTCTTCGTCACATTCAGGTATACCTATCAAACGTAGATTAGGTCTTTTCACATAGTCCCATATTTCTTGGAGACTTTGCTCGTTCCTTTTTATCCTTTTTTCTCTAATCTTGTCTTCATGTTTTATTTCATTAAGTTGGTCTTCAATCTCTGATATCTTTTCTTCTGCTTGATCAATTTGGCTGTTAAAACTTGTGCATACTTCGCGAAGTTCTCGTGTTGTGTTTTTCAGCTCCATTAATTCACTTATATTCCTCTCTAAATTGTGTATTCTTGTTAACATTTCATCAAAGCTTTTTTCAAAGTTCTTAGTTTTTTTGCATTGGGTTAGAACAAGTTCTTTTAATTCACAGAAGTTTCTTATCATCCACCTTTTGAAGCCTGCTTCTGTTAATGGAACACACTCGTTCTCCATCAGGCCTTGTTCCGTTGCTGATGAGGAACTGTGATCCCCTGTAGAGGGAGAGGCGTTCTGATTTTGGGTATTCTCAGCCTTTTTAGGCTGGTTTCTTCCCTTCGTTATAGATTTATCCATCTGTGGTCTTTATAATTACTGTCTTTATAATTGGGTTTCTGAGTGGACGTCCAACTTGTTGATTCCAGCGCTAAAATCTGAGCAACCCACTGTGGCGGCCAAAACAGCAGCGTTATGATTGATGGTGCTTTTCTGACTCTGCACCGAACCCCGCCGCACCAAGGCAGCAGCAAAACCGCCTCACTGGCCACAAGAGTAGCGCTGGCGACCCGTGGGGCTCAGCTGGAAATTTCCTGGTGCGTGAGCAACAAAAATTCATCTGAAAGTGTGGCGTCCTCTCGTTCTCTGTGCTTTCGGTGGGAGCTACAATCACGAGCTGCTAGTGATCAGCCATCTTGGATCTCTCTCCCATACTTCTGTTTTATTATGGTTTTTTTTTTCTTTTCTTTTTTTGAGACGGAGTCTTGCTCTGTCACCCAGGCTGGAGTGTAGTGGCGCGATCTCAGGTCATTGCAACCTCTGCCTCCCAGATTCAAGCTATTTTCCTGCCTCAGCCTCCCAAGTAGCTGAGATTACAGGCACCCACCACCACACCTGGCTAATTTTTGTATTTTTAGTAGAGACAGGGTTTCACCAAGTTGAACAGGTTGGTCTTGAACTCCTGACCTCAGGTGATTCACCCACCTCCACCTCCCAAAGTTCTGGGATTACAGACATGAGCCACCGTGCCCTATTGTTTTATTTTTTTTTTAATTAAGCAATACGTAAATACTTATAAAGGATTTAAACAATGCAGAAATACAGATGTTCCCAAATTATGATGATTCAACTTACAATTTTTCAACTTTGCAATGGTGTGAAAGTTATAGACATTCAGTACACTCCTAACTTATGATGGGCCTCCATCCAGATAAGTCCATCATAAATTTTTTTTTTTTTTTGAGACGGAGTTTCGCTATTGTTACCCAGGCTGGAGTGCAATGGCACAATCTCGGCTCACTGCAACCTCCGCCTCCTGGGTTCAAGCAATTCTCCTGCCTCAGCCTCCCGAGTAGCTGGGACTACAGGCACGCACCATCATGCCCAGCTAATTTTTGTATTTTTAGTAGAGACAGGGTTTCACCTTGTTGACCAGGATGGTCTCGATCTCTTGACCTCGTGATCCACCCGCCTCGGCCTCCCAAAGTGCTGGGATTATAGGCGTGAGCCACCGACCCCGGCCCGTCCATCATAAATTTAAAACATCATATGTCGATTGACTTAATTACAGTGGGTTCATCTGGATGTAGCCCCATTGTAAGTCAAGGAACACCCATATACATGGTTAAAAGGCAAAGTCCACATTTGTCATGATCAATTGCCCTAGATCTAAATTATGCACATCCTTAGATCTGCTCAGTGGTCTTTATTCTCACTGTCATTGAATGCGCCCTCAGACGCATTGCCTGGTAGTGAGCGCATTTCTCTAGGCTGCAGGAAGGAGGTTTGTCAAGCTCCTCGAGGCAGAGGTCATTTTTTTTCTTTGTGCTCTCAGAGTTTGTCCAGGAGAGCCAACTGTGGAGACCACCCTTGGTCCCACAAGTTGCTCACATCTTTGCCCTTAGCTTATCTGTTGCTGCTGCAGCATGATATTCTGTAAGACCTATTCAGCACCCATGCTTTCTGCTATGGTCTATCTGTCCCTCTGAAACTCATGTTGAATGTAATCCCCATCGTGGCAGTATTGAGGGGTGGGGCCTTTAAAAGGTGATTGGGTCATGTATTAATCCATTCATAGATTAATGTATTAATGGGTTAATAGATTAACAGGTTATCATAGTAGGGGGATGGGTAGCTTTATAAGAAGAGGAAGCGGCAGCTCATGCCTATCATCCCAGCACTTTGGGAAGCTGAGGTGAGAGGATTGCTTGAGCCCAGGAATTTAAGACCAGCCTGGACAACATAGCAAGACCTTATTTCTCTCTCTCTCTTTTTTTTTTTTTAAAAGAAGGTTCAGCTATGGAAGAATTAAAAAAGAAGAAGAAAAACCTGAGCTAGCATGCTCAGTAACCTTACCATGTGATAATCTGAACTGCCTACAGACTCTTCAGAGAGGCACCTCCAACAAGGTTTTTGCCAGATATGGCCCCTTGACCTTAGACTTCCCAGCTTCCAAAACTGTAAGGAATAAATTCCTTGGCTTGATAAATTACCTGGGTTTTGGTATTGTTATAAACAACAGAAAATGGAGTAAGACACTTGCAGACTGGCTGGCCCGGCTGGTTTCAGAAATATGAGACTTTTGGGGTGCAATTTGTCTAGTGAGATATGGGAACCATCAGATCAATTCATCTTCAGGTACAGGAGCTGCAGTAGGTTTGTAAAACCTCTCTGATGACATCCCTTGAGACCAAGCAATCACCGATGCTTATTGGGAAGCTTCTGGATTTGCATCTGTATGCATCTGGATTTTTGTCTTCTCCTTTCTTACTCCCTTTTCCCCTAACTCCTGCTTTGCTGGGATTACACTATCCCACAAAGTATTAGCTGGCACGTAACTGGCTGAGTGTCTGTAATCCCAGAACTTTGGGAGGCCGAGTCCGTCAGATTGCTTGAGCCCATGAGTTCAAAACCAGCCTGGGAAGCACGACAAAACCCCATCTCTACTAAAAATACAGAAATTAGCCCAGCATGGTAGAGTGCACCTGTGTTTCTAACTACTTGGAAAGCTAAGATGAGAGGATCTCTTGAGCCCAGGAGGTCAAGGCTGCAGCGAGCCAAGATCATGCTGCTTCACTCCAGCCTGGGTGACAGAAAGAGACCCTGTCTCAAACAAAAACAAAAACCAAATAAAAAACTAGCACATAACCTTTGGCTTAGGCTCTGCTTTCTAGAGAAAGAAGCTAAGACATTTACCCCATTATTCTACTTCTCCAAAGGCTAGTATTATTGTTAACAGTTTGATATATATCCTCTTTATATATTCATTTTCCTTTTTGATGCATTCCAAACCAAGTTGCAGGCATCAGTACACTTCCCCCTTAAAAAAGGCACATATAGGCCGGGCGCGGTGGCTCAAGCCTGTAATCCCAGCACTGTGGGAGGCCGAGGCGGGTGGATCACGAGGTCAAGAGATCAAGACCATCCTGGTCAACATGGTGAAACCCCGTCTCTACTAAAACTACAAAAAATTAGCTGGGCATGGTGGCGCATGCCTGTAATCCCAGCGACTCAGGAGGCTGGGGCAGGAGAATTGCCTGAACCCAGGAGGCGGAGGTTGCGGTGAGCCGAGATCGCGCCATTGCACTCCAGCCTGGGTAACAAGAGCGAAACTCCATCTCAAAAAAAAAAAAAAAAAAAAAGGCACATATATAATTAATTAAAGTTCAATGTTTATAAGCATATTTTTTTGAGACGGAGTCTCATTCTGTCACCCAGGTTGGAGTGCAATGGCGAGATCTCAGCTCACTACAACCTCTGCTTCCCAGGTTCAAGCAATTCTTCTGCCTCAGCCTCTTGAGTAGCTGGGATTACAGGCACGTGCCACCACGCCAGCTAATATTTGTATTTTTAGTAGAGATGGGGTTTTACCATGTTTGTCAGGCTGGTCTCAAACTCCTGACTTTGTGATCCACCCACCTTGGCCTCCCAAAGTGTTGGATTTACACGCCTGAGCCACCTCACCTGGCCCACATTTTTTTATTTCAAGGCAAAATTTACATGCAATGAAATGCACAAATTTTAAGTCAACTTTTGCTGAGTTTTTAAAAATCCGTACACTTGTGTAACCAAAACCTCTGTGAAGTTACAGAACCTTATCTTATTTATTTATTTATTGAGACATAGTCTTGCTCTGTTGCCCAGGCTGGAATGCAGTGGCACAATCATGGCTCACTGCAGCCTTGACCTCCTGGGTTCAACAGACTCTTATGTCTCAGCCTCCCAAGTAGCTGGGATTACAGGCATGTGACACCACTCCTGGCTCATTTTTGGAATTTTTTTTTTTTTTTTTTAAGAGACAGAGTTTTGCCATGTTGACCAGGCTGGTCTTGAACTCCTGGCTTCAAGCAGTCCTCTCACCTTGGCCTCCCAAAGTGCTGGGATTACAGATGTGAGCCACTGTATCCAGCCCAGAACCTTATCACCCCAGCAAATTGCCTCATAGCCCATCCAGGTCAATTTCTTTCCTTAACTTTCTTAGGCAAACATTGTTCAATTTTGATTCCACAAAGTTTAGTTTTACCTGTTCTAGAACTTCATATAAATGGAACTATAAATCATGTGCTTTTTTTTTTTTTTTTTTTACACGGAGTCTCACTCTGTTACCCAGACTAGAGTGCAGTGGTGCAATCTTGATCTTGGCTCACTGCAACTTCTACCTCCTGGGTTCAAGCAATTTTCCTACCTCAGCCTCCCTGGGATTACAGGCACCTGCCACCATGCCCAGCTAATTTCTGTACTTTTAGTAGAGACAGGGTTTCACTATGTTGGCCAGGCTGGTCTAGAACTGCTGACCTCAAGTGAACTGCCCGCCTCAGCTTCCCAAAGTGTTGAGATTACAGGTGCAAGCCGCTGCACCGGACAAACATATGCTCTTTTGTATAAAGATTATTTTATTCAGCGTAATGTTTTTGAGAATCATCCCTGTTGTTGTATGTAGCTATACTTCACTCATTTACATTGTTGAGTATTCCATCGTACGAATATACAAGATTATATATATTCTATTGATAGACACCTGATCTGTTTCCAGGTTTGGGCTATTGTGAAGAAAGCTGCTATGCACATTTCTGTACAAGTCTTTTTATGCATTAACATTTTCATTTTTCCTGAGTAAATACCTAAGAATGGAATTGCTGGTTCATAGAGTAGGCCTATATTTAGTTTGCCACATTTTTTTTTTCCCAAAGTGGCTGTACCATTTTACACTTCAAAAAAAAAATGTATCAGTTATTATACATTCTTTCCAAATTTGGTGTTGTCAGTTTTATTCACTGTAGCCATTGTGGTAGGTGTGTAGTGATATTCATTTTAAAGGCTGACCTAGGCTGAGCATGGTGGCTTCTGTCTGTAATTCTTTATTTTTAATTTTTAAAAATTTAAAAATTTTTATGATTTTTATTGCATTTTAGGTTTTGGGGTACATGTGAAGAACATGCAAGATTGTTGCATAGGTACACACGTGGCAGTGTGATTTGCTGCCTTCCTCCCCTTCACCTATATCTGGCATTTCTCCCCATGCTATCTCTCCCCAACTCCCCACTCCCCTCCTGTCTGTAATTCTTGCAGTTTGGGAGGCCGAGGCAAGTGGAATTGCTTGAACCCAGGAGTTTAAGACCACCCTGGGCAACATGGTGCAAAACTCCATCTCTACAAAAAAATACAAAAAATTAGCCAGGCATAGTGGTGTGCACCTGTAGTCCTAGCTACTCGGGAGGTTGAGGTGGGACGATCACCTGAGCCCCAGAGGTAGAGGCTGCAGTGATCACTGCTCTCCAGCCTGGGCGTCAGAGTGAGACCATCTCAATTAAAAAAAAAAAAAGTTTATTTCATTCATTTTAAAGTCTGCATAGTATTTCATAGTATGCAGTGTGTGTGTGTGTGTGTGTGTGTGTGTATACCATATTCCATAGTATGGAATATATATATGTATATATATACTATAGTGTATTTATATACACATAGTGTGTGTGTATGTATACACCATAACTTTCTTGACTATTCTCCATCAATGGACATTAAGGCTATTTCTGATTTTTCCTATTATAAACAATGATGGACAGGCATCTGCACATATGTCCAATTTGCAACGTGTCAACTTGGCTGGACTAAATGACATTTTCCAGAATTTCTTTTCTTGTATGTTTCCTTTAGGGTGGACCATGAGGGCAGTCTGGGGGATATTTGAAGGGCAGAAAATCTGCTGACTCATCTCATTTGGATGCGAAGCAGCAGTTGGACCTACAACTTGTCTACCTTCTCCTGGATCCTCCTTTAGCTTCTCTGACTCATTAGCGAGGTGAACATGTTTTGCTCTATGCCAAAGGGCCCTGACTTCTGTGAGACACCCACATCAGCAAGGTTGGATTGAAAGCAGTGAACACTGGCGAGGGTTCCAGTCCATCTGGAACTGGTAGGGTTCCCGCTTGCACTTGTGGGTCCCAGCCTGCTCCTGATCTTTCCACTTATGTCCATCCTCCCTTCCCCATTGCCTGCCTGCATGCATTTCTTTTTCTTTTTTCTTTTCTTCCTTTTTTTTTTTTTTTTTGAGATAGAGTCTTGCTCTGTTGTCCAGGCTAGAGTGCAGTGGCATGATCTTGGCTCACTGCAACCTCCACCTCCCGGGTTCAAGGGGTTCTCCTGCCTCAGTCTCCTGAGCAGCTGGTATTACAGGCATATGCCACCACTCCTGACTAATTTTTGTATTTTGATTTTTTTTTTTTTTTTTTTTTTTGAGACAGAGTCTTCCTCTGTCACCCAGGCTAGAGGGCAGTGGCATGATCTTGACTCACTGCAACATCTGCCTCCCCTGGTTCAAGCAACTCTTGCGCCTCAGCCTCCCAAGTAACTGGGATCATGGGTGCACACCACCATGCCCAGCTAATTTTTGTATTTTAGTAGAGATGGGATTTCTCCATGTTGGCCAGGCTGGACTTGAACTCCTAGCCTCAAGTGATCTGCTTGCCTCAACCTCCCAAAGTGCTGGGGTTACAGGTGTGAGCCACTGTGCCCAGCCGCCTGACTGCGTTTCCGTAGAAGAGATTCACTAGAAGTAGGATCGCTCGGTCAAAGGGGATTTATATTTTAAATTTTGACATACTTGTGTTAACAATCTTTTTTTTTTTTGGCAGGGGATAGGGCCTCACTCCCATCACCCAGGTGGAGTGCAGTGGTGTAAACATGGCTCACTGTAGCTTCAACTGCCCAGGCTCAGGTGATTCTCCTATCTCAGCCTCCTGAGTAGTGGGGACCACAGGTATGCACCACCACACCCAGCTATTGTAGTTTTAGTAGAGATGGGGTTTTGCCATGTTGCCCAGACTGGTGCTAAACTCCTGGCCTCAAGTGATCTGCCTGCCTTGCCCTCCCAAAGTGCTGGGATTATAGGCGTGTGCCACCATGCCTGGCCAACAAATTGCCTTTAAAAATATTCTGGATGTGTTGGCTCACGCCTGTAATCCCAGCATTTTGGGAGGCTGAGGTGGGTGGATCATTTGAAGTCAGGAGTTTGAGACCAGCCTGGCCAACATAGTGAAACCCTGTCTCTACTAAAAATACAAAATTAGCCGGGCATAATGGCGGGTACCTGTAGTCCCAGCTACTCAGAAGGGTAAGGCAGGAGAATCGCCTGAGTCTAGGTGGTCGAGGTTGCTGTGAGCTGAGATCGCGCCATTGTACTCGAGCCTGGATGACAGAGTGAGACTGTTTCAAAAAAAAAAAAAACAACAACCAAACAAAAAAACCCTCTTCCTGAAACGTTATCAAAACTGGATATGATGAATCATTTTAATTGTTGACAATTGGATTGGTGAAAAATAGCAACTATTTTTTGACTTGTATCCTCCCCTCACCAGTGAGGCTGAACATCTTTTCATGTTATTGGGTATCGGGTGTTCATTTCTTCTCCTGTAAATTCCTGTCCATAGCCTTTGTCTTTTTTTGTTGTTATTATTTGGGTCTTTTCTTTCTTTCTCTCTTTTAGATGGCGTCTCTCTCTGCTGCTCAGGCCGGAGTGCAATGGCGTTATCCCTACTCACTGCAACTCCGCCTCCCGGACTCAAGCAATTTTCCAGCTGGGATTACAGGTGCATGCCACCACGTCTGGCTACATTTTTTGTATTTTTAGTACATAGAGACGAGTTTCACTATGTTGGCCAGACTGGTCTCAAAGTCCTGACCTCAAATGATCCACCCACCTTGGCCTCGCAAAGTGCTGGGATTACAGGCATGTATCAATATAAATTCTTTCTTTTTATATGTTTGGCAAATATATGACTCTGATTTTTTCATCTTCAACTTTGTTTATATTTTATTAAATTTTTTTCTTTTTTCTGGAATTAGAAAACCTGAAGTAATATAATATTTTTCATGTTACACAACATTTGGACTATGCAGTAGTCATCCTTTTCTTCTATGGTCTCTGGGTTTTATGCTTTTTCTTAGGAAATATTTTTCTCACATCAATTTTATATTATCTGTTATTTTCTTTTAATATTCTAATGACTTTTTTATGTTTAGAACTCTTACCCATCTAAATGTTATTTTGTTGTATATGATCTAATGTGTTTTTTTCCAATATAGCTACCCAACTGACCCAACAATGTTTATTTAATAAGCCATCCTTTCCTTCAGATTTAAAAAGCCACTTTTTTTCAGATATTAAATTTACGTATAAGCCAGGTGTGATGGCACGTGCCTGCAGTCCTAGCTACTTGGGATGCTGAAGCAGGAGGATCACTTGAGGCCAGGAATTCAGGAATGCAGTGCATTATGACTGTGCCTGTAAATAGCCATGACACTCCAGCCTGGGCAACAGAGTGAGACCCTGCCGCTCAAAAAAAAAACTTACATATATTCAAGAGTCTTTTTCCACATATAATATTGTGTTCCATTCATCCATCCCCTCATATCTTAATCTGTTTTCTGTTGCTGTAATAATAGAGACTGCATAATTTATAAAGAAAAGAGGCTTATTTGTTACAGTCTGGGGGCTGGAAATCTAAGACTGGAGGTACATCTTGTTGGCCTTTGGTGAGAAGCCATAACAGGGTGAGGGGGCACACTGAGAGCCAAGTGGCTTTGATAACAAATTCACCCTGTGATAACTAACTAACCTGCTCCCATGATAAATCTTTAATCCATTAACCCATAATCCATGAATGGGTGAATTCATGAGGGCAGAGTCAAGACTTAATCACCTTTTTTTTTTTTTTTTTTTTTTTTTTGA
>NW_022437002.1:4486004-4527108 GCF_009761245.1 Sapajus apella | reverse complement strand
CAATTCTCCTGCCTCAGCCTCCTGAGTAGCTGGGATTACAGGCACGCACCACCATGCCCAGCTAATTTTTGTATTTTTAGTAGAGACGGGGTTTCACCATGTTGGCCAGGATGGTCTCGATCTCTTGACCTCGTGATCCACCTGCCTTGGCCTCCCACAGTGCTGGGATTACAGGCTTGAGCCACGGCG
This sequence comes from Sapajus apella, assembly GCF_009761245.1. Classification (NCBI taxonomy): domain Eukaryota; kingdom Metazoa; phylum Chordata; class Mammalia; order Primates; family Cebidae; genus Sapajus; species Sapajus apella. The sequence goes on along the minus strand of NW_022437002.1, from coordinate 4,526,919 downwards.
CCCGGCCTTTTTTTTTTTTTTTTTAAAATAAAGACGGGGTTTCACCATGTTGGTCAGGCTGGTCTTGAACTCCCGACCTCAGGTGATCCACCCGCCTTGGCCTCCAAAGTGCTTGGATTACAGGCATGAGCCACCATGCCTGGCCAGGACTTAATCACCTCTTAAAGGCCACCTCTTTTTTTTTTTTTTTTTTTTTGATACAGACTTTCAGTCTTGTTGTCCAGGCTGGAGTGCTCAGCTCACCACAACCTCCGCCTCCTGGGTTCAAGTGATCCTCCTGCCTCAGCCTCCCGAGTAGCTGGGATTACAGGCCCGGCTAAATTTTAAAATATTTTTAGTAGAGACAGAGGTTGTGGTGAGCCGAGATTGCACCATTGCACTCCAGCCTGGGCGACAGAGCAAGACTCCATCTCAAAATAAATAAATAATTTTTATTCCCTAACTCTATTGGGTGTCCAACTGATTATTCACTATAATTCTTCATACCAACTTAAGAATGACTTTTAACTCTGCAAATTTATTTGCATTTTTAAAAGAGGAGGTGTTTAAAACAAATAATTCCGTTATTGTTAGAGGAGGTGTTTTTGAAGGGCAGGATCAATACTCCTGCCAGTGGCCAGTTCTATCACTTTCTCCCCGCTTCAGAAACACCCATTCTCCTTAAAAGTTAGAAATGAAACATATGTGATTATACAGCCTCACCTTATTGCTCCTCCCTGGTTTTGAAAACAAAATTCAGACCTCATATTAGAAGCACCAAATCTGGGGCTTCTGGGGCTTGCAGCAGCTGACTTCTGTGTGCGTTATTAGGTGACTGAGGACTTGAGGGGACTGAAAGATGAGGCTGCTCACCCAGGGCCATGTCCCCAGGACTGCTGTTGTAAGAGATTCTTTTCTTCGGAGTGGTACAGGCATGGGTTTCCGAAGGAGGAACCTACTGGGGAGCGTTCACCAAAGGACATGACTGCTGGGGATACCACTCACAGCACAATATTAGCAAAGGGGAAAGAGAGGGTGTCTAACATTTGTGATGGTTCTGCTAGCGACCTCTTCTTAAGTACACCCCCCAAGCCGGGCGTGGTGGCTCACGCCTATAATCAAACACTTTGGAGGCCATGGAGGGCGGATCACCTGAGGTCGGGAGTTCAAGACCAGCCTGACCAACATGGTGAAACCCCGTCTTTATAAAAAAAAAAAAATTAAGAAAGTATGCCCCCAAATAAAACTGTCAGCCAATGCTAGCTTTGGCTAAGTGGGCACATGGACTCACAGTCAGGCCCACCCTAGGCTGACTCCCACAGTGACCCTTTTTTTTTTTGAGACGGAGTCTCACTCTGTCTCCAGGCTGGAATGCAGTGGCGCGATCTCGGCTCACTGCAACCTCTGCCAACCTCTGCTTCCCGGGTTCAAGTGATTCTTCTGCCTCAGCCTCCCGAGTAGCTGGGAATACAGGTGTGTGCCACCACACCCGGCTAATTTTTGTATTTTTAGTAGAGACAGGTTTCACCATATTGGCCAGGATGGTCTCGATCTTGACCTCATGATCTGCCCGCCTTGGCCTCCCAAAGTGCTGGGATTACAGGCGTGAGCCATTGCACCCGGCCCACAGTGACCCTTTAAAGGAAAAACCTTGGAGGTTGTGCAGAAAATGTTGGCTTCTCCAGAATTAGGTTTGGTTCCTTCCGAGGTCCCCCCACAGCTGTGCTTTGACACTTAGCAGTCTCTATTCAAGTGCCTCTTTGTCTGTCATTACCACCAGACCACAGGATACCTTGGGGCAGGGCTATATTTCATCCACGCAGGTATCCCTAGCACCTACGGGTACTCTGTAAGCAGAAGAAAGAACAGTAGGCCAGGCACAGTGGCTCATGTCTGTAATCCTAGCACTTTGGGGAGGCTGAGGCCAGCAGATTGCCTGAGCTCAGGAGATTGATACCACGCTGGGCAACATGGTGAAACCCTGTCTCTACCAAAAATAAAAAAAATTAGCCAGGTGTGGTGGCATGCGCCTGTAGTCTCCTCACCTCCTCAGGAAACTGAGGCAGGACAATTGCTTGAACCCAGGAGGCAGAGGTTGAACCGAGATTGTACCACTGTACTCCAGCCTGGGTGACAGAGTGAGGCTCCATTGCAAAAAGAAGAAGAAAAGGAAGAAGAAAGAAGAAAGAAGAAGAAGAAGAGGAGGAGGAGGAGAAGGAGAAGAAGAAGAAGGGGAAGAAGAAGAAAGAAGAAGAAGAAGGGGAGGAGAAGAAGAAGAGGAAGAAGAAGAAGAAGAAGAGAAGAAGAAGAAGAAGAAAGGGGGGGGGGGGAGAAGAAGAAACAGTGTTGGGGGCCCATTGTGCAAAGAATAAGACCTAGTTCCTGCCCTACAAAGCTGAAGTTTCAGGAAAAGGAAGCCTATCAGGACTTGGGCTCAAAGGAGAAGTTTTCACCAGGGTGAAGTATGGAGTGAGGAAGAGATAAGAGGACAGAAGACAGCCAGGTGCAGTGGCTCATGCCTGTAATCTCAATGCTTTGGGAGGCCGAGGTGGATCACTTGAGGTCAGGAGTTCAAGACCAGCCTGGCCAACATGGTGAAACCCCATCTCTACTAAAAATACCAAAATTAGCCGGATGTGGTGGCGCCGTGATTGTAAGTTTCCTGAGGCCTCCCCAGTCATGCTAAAATGTGTATCCATTAAACCTCTTTCCTTTACAAATTACCCAGTCTCAGATATGTCTTTATTAACAGTACGAGAACAGCATGCATGGGCCACAGAGTGATACCCTGTCTCAAAAAAAAAAGAAAAAAGAAAATTTGAAATTCACCAAGGAAGATATATGGATGACAAAGAGACATTGATGATTAGGAAAATGCAAGCTGAAACAGCAAGCAAAATAAAACCACCATACCTACTATAAAGGCTAAAAAACAAAAACAAAACAAAGCAAAAACCAACAGTACGAAGCACTGGCAAGGATTCAGAACAATGGAACTCTTGCAAGTTGCTGATAGGAATGCATAATTATACAGTTACTTTGGCAAACAGTTTGGCACTTTCTTATTTATGAATGAAGGCATGCATGAATGAATGACAAGGTCTCACTCTGCCACCCAGGCTGGAGAGCAGTGGTATGAACATGGCTCACTGTAGCCTTAACTTCCCAGGGATTCAGCGATCTTAAAACCTTCCCACCTCAGCTTCTCGAGTAGCTATGACTATAGGCATGCACAACCATACCCAGCTAATTTTTTACTTTTTGTAGAGACAGAGTCTCCCTATGTTCCCCAGGCTGGTCTCAAACTGCAGAGGCTCAACTGATCCTCTTGCCTCAGCCTCCCAAAGTGGTGGGATTACAGATATAAACCACCACCCAGCCATTTCTTTTTTTTTTTTTGAGACGGAGTTTCGCTCTTGTTACCCAGGCTGGAGTGCAATGGCACGATCTCGGCTCACCGCAACCTCCACCTCCCGGGTTCAGGCAATTCTCCTGCCTCAGCCTCCTGAGTCGCTGGGATTACAGGCATGCGCCACCATGCCCAGCTAATTTTTTGTATTTTTAGTAGAAACGGGGTTTCACCATGTTGACCAGGATGGTCTCGATCTTTTGACCTCGTGATCCACCCGCCTCGGCCTCCCACAGTGCTGGGATTACAGGCTTGAGCCACCGCGCCCGGCCCACCCAGCCATTTCTTACAAATTTAAATGCACACTTAGCATATGACCCAGACATCCCACTCCTAAATATTTACCCAAGAGAAATGAAAACATACGTTCACACAAAAATCAGAAATGAATGTTTATGGTAGCGTTTTGAATAAATTCCCCAAAGGAAGCAATAAAAAAAAAATTAATTGGCTCCTAAAGAGCCTTTGCCAAAAGGCTGGTTGATTATGATTGCTCAGAGGGTGAAAGGAATGTGCTAACCATTCCCATTCCTTCCTCTTTATTTTATTATTACTATTATATTTTGAAATGGAGGTCTTCCTGTGTTACACAGGCTAGTACCTAACTGCTGGACTCAAGCAAGCCTCCCGCCTCGGCCTTCCCAGCAGTTTGGATTATGGCTGTAAGCCACTGTGCCTGGTTGTTCCTCCTGACTTTTCTTTTTTTTTGATATGGAGTCTTACTTTGTCACCCAGGCTGGGGTGCAGTGGTGCAATCTCAGCTCACTGCAAACTCTGACTCCCAGGTTCAAATGATTCTCCTGTCTCAGCCTCCCAAGTAGCTGGGACTACAGGTGCCTACCACCACATCCAGCTCACTTTTGTAGTTTTAATAGAGAAGGGGTTTCACCATGTTGGCCAGGCTGGTCTCGAACCCCCTACCTCAGGTGATCCACCTGCCTCAGCCTCCCAAAGTGCTGGGATTATGGGCGTTAGCCACTGTGCCCAGCATCCTCTTGATTTTAAAGCTCCACCCCTGAATCAGTTTAGATTACCTAAAAGCTACAAACTTAGACAATATGTTTATGATTTAGTGTTGTGTAGTTGGATTTTACTGATGGCCCATTTTAGAAACACCTCTTATGAATTCCATAAAAATGCTGATAAAGGAATTGTCACTGAGCAACAGAGTAAGATCCTGTCTCAAACAACAAAAAAAGAAAAAAGGAATTGTCTAATTTCCAACATACCTGATAGAGGGAACTGTTTAATACATTCCTTTTAGAGTTTAGTGCCAGAAAAATTTCCTTCCTGACAGACGTCTTTCCTATAATTATACAATGAGAACTATTACATTCAGCAATCTTTTTGCTTATGCTTTTGGCTGCTAGAAAATTCAGAACTATATTTAATTTTATTTATTTATTTTATTTATTTATTTATTTATTTATTTTTTGAGACGGAGTTTCGCTCTTGCTACCCAGGCTGGAGTGCAATGGTGCGATCTCGGCTCACCGCAACCTCCGCCTCCTGGGTTCAGGCAATTCTCCTGCCTCAGCCTCCTGAGTAGCTGGGACTACAGGCACGTGCCACCATGCCCAGCTAATTTTTGTATTTTTAGTAGAGACGGGGTTTCACCATGTTGACCAGGATGGTCTCGAGCTCTTGACCTCATGATCCACCCACCTCGGCCTCCCAAAGTGCTGGGATTACAGGCGTGAGCCACCGCGCCAGGCCAATTTTATTTATTTTTTGAGACGGAGTCTTGCTCTGTCGCCAGGCTGGAGTGCAGTGGTGTGATCTTGGCTCACTGCAACCTCCGCCTCCCGGATTCAAATGATTCTCCTACTTCAGCCTCCTAAGTATCTGGGACTACAGGCATGCACCACCACGCCCAGTTAACTTTTGTATTTTTTAGTAGAGACGGGATTTCTCCATGTTAGCCAGGCTGGTCTTGATCCTCTGACCTTGTGATCCGCCTACCTCAGCCTCCCAAAGTGCTGGAATTATAGGCATGAGCCACAGTGCCTGGCCTATATTTAATGTTTAATTATATTATCTTTAGCCTTAATTATCCTTCTACTTTCCATGGCTTTTTATTGTTGATATTTATTTTAGGGTCTTTTTTTTGGGAGGGAGATTACAGACCCTCAGCTAATTTTTGCATTTTTAGTAGAGATGGGGTTTTGCCATGTTGGCCAGGCTGGTTTCCGACCCCTGACCTCAAGTGATCTGTCCACCTTGGCTTCCCAAAGTTCTGGGATTACAGGTGTGGCAGGGTCTTATATGAGGCCCTTTATTGAGAGGATATTATTCCAGTTACTACTGCTGCTCAACACCCATCTGAAACATAGTGGCAGAAACCACCACCACTGCATAACACTGATTCTGTGGGTCAGGAAATCTGAAAGGGCACAGGGTGTCTGATTTTCTCTGCTCCACCATGTCTGGGGTCTCATGTGGGGACTAACATCCAGGAGCTAGAAGTGCTAGTGCTGGAGGAGCCACTCCAAGGTGGTTTCTTCACTCACTAGTTGAGCCTGGGCTAGGCTTAACTGGGGCTTATTCAGAGCACCTCTTGATGGCCACTACTTGTGGCTGGGTGCCATCGGAGAACAAACCCAGAGGGAATGTCCCAAGACCCATAGACTGAATTCCAATAAAACTTAACACAAATAGACACAAATCTGAAATTTCATATAATTTTTACGTCACAAAATATTATTGCTCTTTATATTTTGCTTAATCCATTGACAATTTAAAAACAAATTTTAGTTCTTAGGGATACAAAAACAGGCTTGGTCTGTGGGCTATTATTCACCTACCTCTGCAAAATTGAATGAAAAAAAACAGGGTACAAAATTTTATGTACAGTATGATGTCATGTAAATCTACCAAAATGTTATTTTTATACTGCGATTATGCTTTATTTTTCTTCCTTGTTTCAAATTTTACTGAAATATTTTACTGTAGTGATGGAAATAAACTTTTTTGGAAGAATAAATGTGGTAGTGTTCACCTTCACAGTAGAATAGACCAAAAATCATGGAGAGGAAGAAAAGGAGAATGAATTACATGGTGTTGGATTAGGATTGGAATTTCTCTCTCTCTCTCTCTCTCTCTCTCTCTCTCTCTCTCTCTCTCTCTGAAAATGTCCACTGTGAAGGCCTGAAAGCAGCACCAGTTCTAACACAATGAAAACACCCAGTGTCTGGATCTGGTTTGTAAATAACTACTCTCTGGTAAACAGAACTAGGGGTCCCTGGAGAAGTTATCTGATTCCAGGGTTGGGGCACGGAAACAGTACAAGAAGAGCCTGGAACATCTTGTGCCAGAAGGAAGGAAGTATTCAGAGAACAATAGGGACATGTCAAATGGAGGCAGAACGGGCTTCCAGCAGCCAAACCTGGGACAATGTGAACATCAAAATAAATGACAGCAGCTGGGCGTGGCTCATGCCTGTAATCCCAGCACTTTGGGAGGCCAAGAGGGGTGGATCACCTGAGGTAGTAGGGAGTTAGAGACCAGCCTGGCCAATATGGTGAAACCTTGTCTCTACTAAAAATGCAAAAATTGCTGGGCGTGGTGATGCACGTCTGTAATCCCAGCTACTCCGGAGGTTGAGGCAGGAGAATCGCTTGAACCCAGGAGGTGGAGGTTGCAGTGAGCCGAGATCGAGACTTTGTCTCTAAATAAATACATAGATAGATGGTTGATAGAGAGATTGATAGACAGACAGATAGATAGACAGCAACAGATTATAACCTAATGAACGAAATAGGATATCAGCCGGGCTGAGTGGTGTGCCTATAATGCCAAGTTATGCCAAAGGCTAAGGCAAGAGCCCAGGAGTTGGAGACCAGCCTGGGCAATATAGTGAGAACTCCCCACCAGCTAAGGAAAAAAAAGAAGAAAAAAAAAAGGAGGCCAGGTGCGGTGGCTCACGCCTATAATCCCAGCACTTTGGGAGGTTGAGGCCAGCAGATCATTTGAGGTCAGGAGTACGAGACCAGCCTGGCCAACGTGGTGAAACACCGTCTCTACTGAAAAAAAACAAAAAACAAAAAAATTAGCTGGACATGGTTACGCACACCTGTAGTCCCAGCTACTTGGAAGGCTGAGGCAGGAGAATTGCTAGAACCCAGGAGATGGAGGTTGCTGTGAGCCAAGAACGCACCATTGCTCTCCAGCCTGGGTAACAGAGCAAGACTCCGTCTCAAAAAAAAAAAAAAAGTATTAAAAAACAAATGGGCCGGGTACGGTGGCTCACACTAGTAATCCCAGCACTTTGGGAGGCCAAAGCCAGGGGCACCAGCCTGTATTCCCAACTACTCGGGGGACTGAAGTGGGAGGACTGGTTGAATCCATGAGGTCGGGGCTGCAGTGAACCGTGATGGCACCACAGTACTCCAGTCTGGGCGACAGAGCGAGACCTTGTCTCAAAAATAAAATTTAAAAGGTTTGATGAGAAACGGGTCATTCATATAATTTCAAAGTACCACCGTACAAAATACTTTTATTATAACTGCCAAGTGAGCGTGACTTTACAGCGGAGAGCAGGCAGCATCTTAAAGATAAAAGTGAGCATCATCAGTGATGAGACAAATTGACAAGCTGAAATTGTGTGCCACTTGATGTGCTGCGTTGAGAAGACCGCAGCAGCCCTTCTGTGACAGTCCTGTCTAGGATGCAGAACCTGAATCCAGTCGAGATCAGACAGACAAAGCCCAGTTGAGGGGGGTTCTGAAAATCCGCTGGCACGCGCCGCGCAGCCCAAGCTTCCCCGTAGTCCGCGGCGCCTGCTCCAGATACGCCCGACGCGGTCCCCACCGCCTTCCCGCCGCCGCCGCCAGGAGGCTCCGCGCGCCTTCCAGCCTTTCCCCGAGACAGGCAGCGCGGCGCGGCCATTGTTCCGCAGCCCCTCCCTGGGGGCGCGCCGGAGGGACAGGCCCGGCGGGCGGGGAGAGGCGGCCGGGCGCGGAGAGGGGCGGCCGGGAGCTGGTGCCTGTCAACGCCCACCGCCGCCGCCCGCGCCTCCTACTTGGCCGCTCCCAGGCCCTCGAAGCCGCCGCTGCTGCCGCTGCGCCCCAGGCTGCAAATGGCGCCAGGTCGCCTTGGCGCCTGCCGCCGCGGTACAGGCGGGGGGGACGTCTGGGGGCCGCGCGGCCTGGGCCCGCATCCCAATGCCGCCGCCGCCCGCTGCCAGGCTGGTTGCAGGTCCTGGCAGCCCCGACGCCCTCCCGCCCTCCGCCCGCAGCCACAACCATTCCCCCTACACCCCTCCTGCCAAGGGGACCTACGGGAGTCCCAGAAACAATAATTAGATTATTTTAAAATTGTAAAATACATAATATCATTTGAAAATACAACTTAGTGGCATTAAATATTTTCATGGAGGTGTGCAACCACCATGTTTCAAAACTTTCTCATCACCTCAAAGGCACCGGCACCCATGAGCAGTCACTCCCCACTCCTTCTTTCCCTCAGCCCCCAGCAACCGCCACTGGGCTTTTTGTCTTCACGGACTTGCCTATTCAAAATATTTTCCTTTTTCTTTTGTTTTTGAGATGGAGTCTCGCATTGTCACCTGGGGTTGGAATGCAATGGTACGATCTTGGCTCCCTGCAATCTCCGCCTCCCGGGTTGAAGGGATTCTCCTGCCTCTCAGCCTCCGGAGTAGCTGGGATTACTGGCGCCCACCACCACGCCTGACTAATTTTTTGTATTTTTTAGTAGAGATGGGGTTTCGCTATACTCGCCAGGCACGTCTGGAACTCTTAATCTTGTGATCCGCCCACAGCCTCCCAAAGTGCTGGGATTACAGGCTGAGCCACCGCGCCCGGCCAGGATATTTCATATAAATGGAATCAAACAATATGTGGTCCTTTGTGACTGGTTTCTCTTACCGGAAGCAGTGTTTTCAAGGTTCCTCCATGTTGTAGCAGGCATCAGAACCTCCTTTATTTTTTTATTTTTTATATTTTTATCAGAACTTCCTTTTAATGGATGAATGAATAATATTCCACCTGTGTGTGTACGTGCCTGTGTGTGACGTTTTTGTTTATCCATTCATTAGTTGATGGACATTTGGGTACTTCCACCTTTAGGCTATTGTGAACAGACCTGCTATGAACTTTTGTGTCCAAGTTTCTGTTTAAGCTCCTGTTTTCAAATAACTAAACACACTTTACTCCCGTTCCAATGAAAAACCGTGTAGCCACCTGCAGCTTTTCCCCACTTAATTCTAGGAGCTCCTGGACGTATATCATGTGTGTTCCTATCAACTTTCCTGCCAGCCATGATTTTTATTTAGGAGACTTGTAGGTCAACAACTTTCCTGCCCCTCTCCAGGGCCCCTTTCTCAGGGGACCTGTCCTCATGACCACCACCCAACCCCCGTCAGATTCCCCTGCTTCCTGACCCAAGGGGTGCCATGTGATCTGAGGGAACCCATCTTTTGCTGGGCAGAAACTGAGGTGTTTTCCTTTGGAAGATTTAGACGGAAGGAAAGGACAGTGGTTAGGTCAGGGCTGGGCAGCCCTTTTGAGCTGAGGAATGGGCGGGAGAAAGGTGGTCTTATGAGAGTGGCTGGGGACCCCAAACTGGTACAAAGAGAAGTGGACAGGAAACATGGGCACACGACTGACCAGGAGCAGCCTCACCCCTGCTTTCTGATTCCAGGTGATCTGCTGATTTCCTCTCCCAGAATGTCATAAAGTCACTCATTTTAATGAGAAACAAATCCTCTTAAAACTATTCCTGGTCGAGCGAGGTGGCTTACGCCTGAAATCCCAGCACTTTGGGAGGCCAAGGTGGATGGATCGCTTGAGACCAGGAGTTCAAAACCAGCTGGCCAACTTGGCAAAACCCTGTCTCTACTAAAAATACAAAAATCAGCCTGGCATGGTGGCAGGCATCTGCAGCTACTTGGGAGGCTGAGGTAGGAGAATCACTTGAACCCAGGAGGCAGAGGTTGCAGTAAGCCAAGATTGCACCACTGCACTCCAGCCTGGGCGACAGAGGGAGACCCTGTCTCAAAAAATAAAAAATAAAAACTATTCTCAAAACTTTTTTTTTTTTAATTTTTTGAGACAGGGTCTCATTCTGTTGTCCAAGCTAGAGTGCAGTGGCACAAACATGTCTCACTGCAGTCTCAACTTCTTGGACTCAAATGAGCCTCCCACCTCAGCCTCCAGAGTAGGTGCAACTATGGGCCTGTGCCACCACACCCAGCTAATTTTTGTATTTTTTGTTGAGGTGGGCTTTCATCATGTTGCCCAGGCTGGTCTTGAACTGCTGAACTCACGCAATTGCCCTGCCTCGATCTCCCAAAGTGCCGAGATTCAGGCGTGAGCCACTGTGCCCGACATATTCTCAAACTTTTTTTTTGAGACAAGAGTCTCACTCTGTCACTCTTGCTGGAGTGCAGTGTTGTGGTCTCGTCTCACTGCAACCTCCACCTCCTGGGTTCCAGTGAGTCTCCTGCCTCAGCCTCCTGAGTAGCTGGGACTGCAGGCATGTGCCACCACAGCCGGCTAATTTTTGTATTTTTAGTAGAGATAGCGTTTCCCTACGTCGGCCAGGCTGTTCTCAAACTCCTGACCCCATGATCTGCCTACCTCAGCCTCCCAAAGGAGGCTGGTATTATAGGCATGAACCACCATACCTGGCTATTCTCAAACTTTAGTTTGCATCAGAATCTCCCTGGATGATGCTGATGCTGCTGGTTCCAAGACCGCACTTTATGAATCATTGCTTTAAGCTTGCTTGAGTGTCTGTTCCTTGAGCCAAATGTGCCCTGACCAAGACAGGTTCTCTCGATTCCCTCTGTGAGGTTTGCTGTGAATTGCAGGTGTCAGGAAAACTGAAATCCTAGCTGCCTCTAGTGTTCACCCTTAGAGCCCATCCAGCAGGGACTCAACCTCTCTTGCCACTGCCTGGGCCACACCTGTACTGAAAACACCCTGAGAACATGCAGTGTTGAGGAAGTACAGGGCAATGCCCCTGCCCTCCCTCCTGGCATCAGGTGTTTAAAGCAGTGTGGCAGTATTAAAAAAAAAAAAAGATAGCAGTGCAGTTTGAACTCCCAGCATCTCACCAAGATTGTAGGTCATGCTCTGTTTCTGCATGTAGCTCTCCAATGGAAGGCTCAGGCATACTTCCCTGGAGCTGAGCCAAGTGACCATCTTTCTCCTGGCCAGATCCTTCCAGTGACTTCCCTAAAAAAAACTTCTTGTTTTTTTTTGAGATGGAGTTTCGCTCTTGTTACCCAGGCTGGAGTGCAATGGCGCAATCTCGGCTCATCGTAACCTCCGCCTCCTGGGTTCAGGCAATTCTCCTGCCTCAGCCTCCTATGTAGCTGGGATTACAGGCACGTGCCACCATGGCCCAGCTAATTTTTTGTATTTTTAGTAGAGACGGGGTTTCACCATGTTGACCAGGATGGTCTCGATCTCTTGACCTCGTGATCCACCCGCCTCGGCCTCCCAAAGTGCTGGGATTACAGGCTTGAGCCACCGCGCCTGGCTAAAAAAAACTTCATACAGATCAGTGGTACCCACTCCACTGACCTTCATACATACCAGACATGTTTAAATCCTTGTGATGCTCACAGATTGGTCCAAAGTAGGGGCTTACTCTACCTCCATCCTCCCTACATAAGCAATAACAGATCTCCTCTCCAGCCCAACATCATAGGTGGGCAATCTCTCTGTGAAGGGCCAGATGGTAAATATGGTAGGCTTTGTGGATAAAAGGAGCCTGTAGCAACCACTCGTCACTGATGGCATAAACAATGACAAAAAGGAATGGATGTGCTTGTCTTCCAGTGTAACTTTGTTTACAAAAAAAAAAACAGCAGGCAGCAAGCAGTGATTTAGCCTAACCCCTGTTCTACCTAGTAGCTTTTTTTCTATTACTAAATGAAGTTAATGAGTCTTTAAACAGATGGAAAGCATATTTAGTGTTAGCAGTTCTATATTATTATGGGAATTTAAAAAAAAATTCTAGGCTATACATGTTTTTCTTAAGAGCAGGCAGTGAGCCCAGCTAATCTTAAATAAACCCAGCCTCTACATTTAAAAAAATGTAAAATTATATCAATACATTGCTGAAACTAAACCAACTTTCTGTCTTCCAAAGAGAAATATTTGAAACTGTTGTTTAAGCAGAAATAATTTTTAAAACAAAAATATGCACGTCTTAAAGATTTATATAAAAAGTGGAATGCCAAAACCACTGAAATGAGAAATCAGATTTAGATGATATCCAGTAATTTATTCTCTCATTGTTTTCATTCTTTATATATAAAAAAGTAAAAACAGCAAACCACCACAACCTGGGCAACACTGACCTATATAAACAGACCTGGTACATTACCACTTTAACATAAAAACCAATTCAATTCCAAAAAGCAGAAACTTTCTCGCTTCTTAAACAAGGTATCAGTTGCTATTTTTTTTAATGTTCAAGATGATTTCCAACGCTGGCTTCTCTTTTTAATAAATATGTTTCGACAAGTGCCTTTGTAATGAACTAATCCATTTGCAAACTTGACAGGCAAAGATAAAGTCAGTTTCTATTTTTCTTCCAAGAGTTGTTGGACAGTGTGTAACTGCAGAGTTCAGAGCCTAGCATGGCCATGCTTCCTGTGATGTTTGTGTTGTCTGCCTTACTTTTTTCATACATTACACCATGAATTACCCATTCATCAAAGAGTGGTCAGTCTTCTTACACAGAATCTAAAATGTCCTGCCTTGGGATAGTCTGCCAGAAACTGTCTCATATAAATAAATGGCTGGTCCTAAAACCATGGCACAAAGAAGCGGGAAAAATGATTTGATGGAAGTTTCTTCTGTTTAGAGCTCTATTTAATAGTTCTCTTTATTTTGTGGGATTAATTTTTTCCTTAACTAAAATCTTGTCCATAAAATTCTTCATTAGAAGTTTATGTAAAATATTGCCCTGAGAAAAACAGTTAACTAAACTTAAATTATGAAGGGTTGTTGACTCATTAATATGAGAAGATCCTCAATTACCTATTGCATTCATTCAATTAAAAAAAAATTTTTTTTTTTTTGAGAAAAGGTCTCATTCTGTTGCCCAGGCTGGAGCATGATGACGTGATCATAGCTCACTGCAGCTTTGAACTTCTGGGCTCAAGCAATCCTCCTACCTTAGCCTCTCAGGTAGCTGGGACTACAGGTGTGCACCACTACACCCTGCTAACACATTCATTCTAAAGGAACTGTTTTAACTATTTTGACCTTAGCCATTTTAAATTTGCAGGTACCAAATTCAGGTCAGCTTCAAATTTGTGAAGGTACAGAAAATAATTCAATTGTATTTGTTTCTGAGGACAAAATGAGCAACAGAGGAACAAAGGACTTTTTCTTGAACCTAGCTGAGGCCACTCCTATTCTAAACTTGTAACTAGGGTGTCTCAATCTGACTTTATATAAATCAAAACAAAAATTTACCTTGAGATTATTACCTGTTTACTCCCAGGTTGATTTAACCAAATTAAAGATAATCTGCATTTTTGATGGCCCTAAGTTAATTTTAATCCCAAACTTGATAAATATTTCATTAACAACTGGGAATACTACATCTAGGTATTTTTAGATTGTTAAGTGGCTCATCTGTTTTACTAACAATTCTTATATATAACTGCAGACCTTTAAATAAAACGAGCTTTTGCAGTAGACTGATTAAAGTCCACTGAGTCAAGAAATACCTAAGAATACATTTTTACTCAATACCATACTATCATGTGGGCTGCTGACTTAAATATGTGGTTTTCTGTTTCAAATAAGATTGCTCTTGTTACATTCCCTGAATCACACCCAATTTATATTTCAAAAATCAGTTAGAGGCTGGATGCGGTTGCTCACACCTGTAATCCTAGCACTTTGGAAGGCTGAGGTGGGCGTATCACCTGAGGTTAGGAGTTCAAGACCATCCTGACCAAAATGGTGAAACCTCATCTCTACTAATTTTCTCTAAGAATACAAAATTATCCGGGCATGATGGCATGTGTCTGTAATCCCAACTACTCGGGAGGCTGAGGCATGAGAATTGTTTAAACCCAGGAGGTAGCGGTTACAGTAAGCCAAGATTGTGCCACTGCACTCCAGCCTGGGTGCCAGAGTGGAACTCTGTCTTAAAAAAGAAAGAAAGATCTGCATTGATAACGCAGTGCTCTATAACGACAACAAAAAAGAAAGAAAAATCAGAGAGGTTAGAAAAAGTAATTTCAAGTTAATAATGTATATTTTTTTACTTTTGAAACTTTTTACAAGTAAAATGATTAAATTGCAATAAAATACAGTACATAAGGAAGTGGACAATGAGTATTTTAATTTGCCGTGTGTGTGTGTGTGTGTGTGTGTGTGTGTGTGTGTGTGTCTGTGTGTGTTCCATCACGGTTTATGTTGTTTCAGATATGTGCGGGCATTACAAGACAAAGAAATTAACTCCCCCATGCTGGACATGTGATTTCCCCCTCCCTGTCTAAGCATTACAGGAATGCAGACCATAATCACACAATGCATACTTTATCATATGAGGCCAAAACAGCATTTTCCTCTCCTTTGGCTCTGGTATGATGGATACCCATGGAAACAAATGTTATCTATGAATGGTCTTTTCTGCCTGCCCAAACATGTCTGTCTATTATTAGCACTGGCCTGTCAGGACCTGGTCTCTTATCCTAACCAGCTGTGTGAGAACTAAAAACGTCATTCATCTGTCACATGGAGTTGGATTAGACTATCTTTCATGTCCCTTCTAACTCTCAAATCTCTTGACTTAATAGTCCTGTCATATATGTATCCTGATTTCTTTTTTTTTTTTTTTTTCCTGAGATGGAGTTTTGCTCTTGTTGCCTAGGCTGGAGTGCAATGGCACAATCTCAGCTCATTGCAACCTCTGCCTCCCAGGTTCAAGCAGTTCTGCCTCAGTCTCCCAAGTAGCTGGGATTACAAGCGTGTGCCACCACGCCCAGCTAATTTTGTATATTTTTAGTAGTGATGGAGTTTCACCATGTTGGTCAGGCTGGTCGCAAACTCCTGACCTTAAGTGATCCACGCACCTCAGCCTCCCAAAGTGCTGGGATTACAGGTGACCCACCATGCCTGGCGTGTATCCTGATTTCTGAGCTATTAACTAGTTCACATGGCCAGACAAGACCCACTCCAGATGCAGTGGGGCTCCTCCCCATCTGTCACAGTACACTGGATCAACATAATGGGAAGTTATTTGTTGTTTTCACTTTTAATTAAAAAATAATAATTTATATACTATATTATTTTTAAAAATAAGAAAACTATGTTATTATTTTATTATTTATGTATTTATTTTCTTTTTTGAGATGGAGTCTCACTTTGTTGCCCAAACTGGAGTGCAGTGGTGTGATCTCAGCTCATTGCAACCTCCACCTTCCAGGTTCAAGTGATTCTCTGGCCTAAGCCTCCTGAGTAGCTGGGATTACAGGTTCACGCCACTATGCCTGGCTAATTTTCGTATTTTTAGTAGAGATGGGGTTTCACCATGTTGGTCAGGCTGGTCTCGAATTCCTGACCTCATGATCCACCTGCCTCTGCCTCCCAAAGTGCTGGGATTACAGGCGTGAGCCACCATGCCTGGCCAGAAAACCATATTATTTTTTCAATAAGAAAACCACCTGGCTGGGTGCAGTGGCTCCTGCCTGTAATCCCAGCACTTTGAGAGGCCAAGGTGGGTGGATCATCAGGTCAGGAGTTCGAGACCAGCCTGACCAACATGGTAAAACCCCGTCTTTACTAAAATACAAAAAATAAGCCAGGCGTGGTGGTGCATACCTGTAGTCCCAGCTACTAAGGAGGCTGAGGCAGGGGAACTGCTTGAACCCAGGAGGCAGAGGTTGCAGTGAGCCGAGATAGCACCACTGCACTCCAGCCTGGCAACAGAGCAAGACTCTGTCTTTAAATAAAAAGAAAACCTGATGCATATTTTCTAAAGACTAGGATATTCCGATGTTCTATTCATAGCATAGTATTTTTGCATACCTGAATAAAACACGTAATTTAAACATTGTTAGTGACCGAAGCCACCATATTTGGGAAAAGGCAAGAAATTTCAGCAACTGTTTAAACTGCTTATAAATATAGTATGCCAAAGCTGGAAGTTTACTCAATAGGAAGAGTAGCTTAGACAGAAAGCTTCTTCGAGGTTCTATGACTGGCTAGGTACCCTACCCACGAATTCTCAGAGAACCCTGTGCTTGTCCTTACTGTCACATCCAACGTGTTGTGTTATAACTGCTTAACTGCTAGTCTCTGTAATTATATACTGCAGGCTCCTTGAGGGCAGGGACTGTGCTGGTTCACTGAAGTACCCTTTGTGCCTGATATACAGTAAGGACTCCATAAATAATTGTTTGATAACTATTGAATGAATCACCAGCCATCTTCTCTCATTGATCTGCTGGGAGCAACAGAAGCAGGCAGGAATAGCACCACATGACAGGAATAAGAGGCATGGTTACCAAGAGCCTTGTGTTTGGTGTTTGCCAGGTGGACAAAGGCTCCCATCAAAGTATGACTGATGGAATACTCAGGCATGTCCATTTGATAGTGTCCCTACAGTATGACATACTATACTTGCCTATTATGAGTGACACCAAAGAATACATGATATTCTGGCTGGGATCATTTTGACTGTTAAGCCAACTCCTATATACCCCTTACCAAAATTTGCAAACTGTGTATTAATCACAAGCAACTAAGCACCAAGAACACTATTCAAGAGAGGAAAAATGGATTAGGGTGGGTTATATTTTACTAGGAAATTCCTCTGGCTATATTCTATAGGAATTAGGTGCAATATCCATTGTGCAATTACTTAGCATAGTGTTTGGTAAAGGATTACCAAAGCCTCTTTCCCTTCTGCATGAGCATTTGACCTTTTGTTCACTTTCTAGCTCTGTTCCCCTGGCAACCTAATAAAAATTCATATGTCAACTGCTAGGCAACATTGCATATGGTAGAAATGACCCCCAATTGGCAAACTGCCTCTGGACTGGGAGAACTATACATGCCTGATAGGAAGCCACAACCCTGGGCTTCCCTAAGTACAGTGTGACTCTTGGAACAGACATGTCTTTTATAGGGACCCTGGAGGCCATGTCTATGAAGCTGTTCTAAGAGATACGTGTTCCCATGGGACAAGGGGCTCTTAAGCGAGGGCAGCTTCCAAACTTGCCCCATGTGGATCTGTCTCCTTGCACCTGAACTATGCCACACAGACAGCTGCAGAGACTTCCAGAGAAGAGCAACTGGTTCTGGCTCGCTAGTAAGCAGTGTTTCCCATCTTATATCCTAAGTGAATCTGATGCCAAGTGTGGTAGTTTATAAATGTGAATGTTTCTAAACCTTCAGTTGAGCCTAAGACCCCTGGAGGCCAGTGCAGGGGTCTGGCCTCTATTGCATGTTTTTCTGATGGCAATAAATGCTCTTCAGGGGCTATGGATGGTAAAAGATGAGAAGCTGTTTGGTATGTTTTTCTGCTTCCAAAAGAATCCTGACCATACTCTTCACTGTCTGCATGACAGATAATCCATATCCATTACATGTCACCAAGACCTGTATATGAAACAACTGATGCTTTCCCTCAAAATCCCCAAGCTTGTTACTACTAAACCTTCCTCATCAAAGCACATAATCCCTGCCCTAACCTCCACTGATTAACTGACAAAGGTCCAGAAATCAAATGATGGATATAAAAATTGCCCCCCAAAACCACAATTGTCAATGAAGAATTGGCAGAAGCAAAATAATCTACCTGGAGGGTCAAGACGATGCTAAATGTTCCCCTTCAGTTATGAAGTTTCCATCTCATCTGATCATGCAATCATGTGAGTTACTGTCACCTTTTAAAACTAGGACATGTCTAGGAACCAACCAAACTACTACTAACCCCAAAACACTTTTCATTTTTCTCTACAGAAGCATCATTTAAGAAAAGAATTCAAATTTCCAGCACTGCACGGAAAGGTTTGTGGAACACAGTACTGTTGAGAGGAAAAAGAGAACTACAAAAGCACAAAAATCTGAAAACAGTGCCTGTGATATGCACCTGAATAAAGTGCCCCCTTATCAGGTTAGAAGATAGTGTGATCACATCAAAACACAAGACAAGCTACCAGAGACCAGCAACAATGGGAAGCACAGTGGGAATGCTCAAAACAGAGCACATCGGAGCTTCTCACCCACCCCAATCCTCCCAATCCTTTGCCCCTCCCTACCCCGTTACACTAGACTTCACAGAGATCATTCCCTTAATGCACAAGGGACACACACGAGAAAAACCTAGAGTTCCAAGTAAAACAGTCTGAGTTCAGTTGACCAAAGGCCACTCCACTCTTCCCTACAGCTCGCAGAACCAGTGCATGCAGCCCTACCTGTTGCCTTTCTCTCCCTGGGGTTTGTCACGACATCCATTAACAGTAACAAAAAACCCATCTCAGTATTCCAAACCACCAGAATACTTAATTCCATTACATTTTGCAGACCACTAGGTCAGCAGCTTCCTTAAGGAACATTCAAAGTCTGGTGGCCACCAAAATATTTACATCACAATGGCATCTTTCTGCCAAATGATCAGAATCATGATGCACTATGTCATTTCTTAATTATTATAGGTAAGGCCCTATTTACATGCCTTCTCAACTTTTGAGAAGGGGGTCCTCATCCCCCAAGAGAAATAACTTCTCAAGAATGTCATTTTGGAATTCCATTACAAGTAAGAGTACTGTTCCCATCTATGTAATATATCTAATATGAGACAAAAATATCCCTTTGTGAACTTGGGCGGAATGTGCCAGAATAGAAACTAAACCACTAACGGTCTGTGTTGGGCTCAACTGTAAATTTACTTAGTATAAAAATATCACCAACCCCACAAATTAAACCTCAAAGACACTGTGATTATAAATACTGACCACCTAATGGGAACATAAATTTAAAAGAGGACCAATTTATGATCTGATAGTCTAGACAAAGGAAGTATCTCCTTTAAAAGTGACAGAATTCAGTGATCCAGTTTTTACCAGTGCCTATACACAAACCCTGAACAGTCTACCAGGAATGCAAGAATCTGAGATATTATGGAAGAAAGAGAATCATTTAAATAACAAGCGTCACATTCTGTTTTCCTCCTAGTGATTCTACCTCTTTAAAAATTAACAAAATGATCAGAACCTAGTAATGGTTCTGGATGTATAAATGAGTCAGAATTTTCTAAGTTTACACATTATAAACCTAAATCAGATCTTGGGCAAGCTGTGAACCATCTGGCCTCAGCTTCTCATTTTGCTAATCCACTGTTTTCTAAAACTTGTGAGAGCATAAAGGCCTATTAAATATGAAGGTCAGCCAGGCATGGTGGCTCACGCCTATAATCTCAGCACTTTGGGAGGCTGAGGCAGGCAGATCACTTGAGGTCAGGAGTTCAAGACCAGCCTGGCCAACATGGTGAACCCCGTCTCTACTAAAAATACAAAAATTAGCCGGGTGTGGTGGCGCATGCCTATAATCCCAGCTACTCGGGAGGCTGAAGCAGAAGAATCACTTGAATCTGGGAGGTGGAGGTTGCAGCAAGCCGAGATCACACCATTGGACTCCAGCCTAGGTGACAAGAGCGAAACTCCATCTCAAAATAAATACATACATAAAATTAAAAATAAATAAATAAATATTATGAAGGTAAAAGGTAGCTTAATATAGAACACAAAATTGAGTCCATTCATGACAGATCCCTTTAAAAAAATCCTACTTTATCTCACAGCAGAGTTTCTCAACCTTGTTACTACTGATATTTTGAATTAGACAATTCTTTCTTGTGAGGACTGTCCTGTGCATTTTAGGATGTTTGGCAGCTTCTCCGGCCTCTACACACTAGATGCCAGTAGCAACCTGAAAGGCACAAAAATCACCCCCAACTGAGAATCACTGTCCTACAGTGAAATCTCTACTGTAAAATGTTTTACCCAGTGATATGAATAGGTCACGGAATCACTGAAGACCATAGCTCCACTGGAGAAAGCAGGCAGAAAAGTTGAATTATGAGGTAGAAAAGTCATCAAAACATCAGAGATAATTTAAACAGAGAAAGCAAAAATATCAAACACTGTTCCTGGCCAAGTAGATCTTCTACACATCCATTTAGGTTTCCTTTTTGCTGAGGTCCCACTTTTAAAATAACAGTTAATGTTTTTATTTCAGATAAGTATCTCTGGTCTCTGATAATTTTCTTGATCTAGAATGATATTTTTCTTTCTTATTTATTTATTTTTTGAGACAGGGTTTCACTCTGTTGCCCAGGCTGGAGTGCAGGGCACGATCTCAGTTCACTGCAACCTCTGCCTCCTGGGCTTAAGTGATGCTCGTAGCTGGGATTACAGGCACGTGCCACCATTCCTGGCTAGCTTTTGTAGGGGTTTCGCCATGTTAGCCAGGTTGGTCTCAAACTCCTGACCTCAAGTGTTCCACCTGCCTCGGTCTCCCAAAGTGCTAGGATTACAGGTGTGAGCCACTGCCCTCAGTCAAGAACGATATTTATCAAACTACCTGTGTTAAAAGAAGTTTTAAAATTTCCAATCTACTGCAAACCAATATGTGGCCCTATTATACAGGCGGGTATCCAACTTCTGCACCATGTGGGTCTCTAGCTAAGCAGACCTGAGCTGGTCTATACCCCACTCAAGAAGACAAAACCATGAGTCACAGCAATGTCAAAGTGTTATCAATGTTTCTACGTGCATAGTCTTAATTTCTGACATTCCTTGTAGCAGACTGGTTGAAAACAATTCACAGAACAGTGCCTATCTGTGGGCCACAGTTTGAATTACACTGTTGCAGTTTTAACTACTATTGAAAAGTACCTCTTAAACACTTTTCTATGCTTTGGCTAACATTTACAAGCCAACTGATAATGTCTTTGACTTTTGTTGTTCAAGAGACAGAAAGAAAAGTGACTTTACCACCTTTTGAAACACAACTATACTTAAAGGAAGAAAAGATTTCTTTTAAAATCTGTTTTGGATATTTTAACACAAGACAAAACTATGGGAAGTGCCTTCAATTACATTCCTAATTCCTAATACTGCCTGCCCTTTAGCCCTTTAGAGTTTCAGCCTCTTTTGTTACAATGATTGTGTGGCTGCGAAGTGGGTGAAAAGTAGACTGTTTTTAAAAGTTGACTACTAACCTTCCCTTTCCCTCAGGAGGATCTTTTGAAAGATGAACGTTTTAGAAATGTAACTTGGTGATATGGGCTTATACTTTCCCTCCAATTAAAATTCTAGGCAATGAGGTAGAAGGCAGGACTCAACTCCAAAGACCGGACTCAGACATGGACCAAATTGAGGACTAGCTAAAACAGGGCAGTGGTGGTGGGGGGTGCAGGAAGCAGCTTTCCATAAGAAATGCTCATCACTGTGCCATGTTAATTACCATTGCCATGGCAACACCTGGAAGTCACTGCCCCTTATCTTGGCAACCACCCAGCGACTTGGAAGTTACCACCACTTTCCTAAATATTGCTGCATAATCTGCTCCTTAATTTGTATTTAACTAAAAGTGGGTATAAATATGAGTAACGACTGGCCTCTGAGCTGCCACTCTGGGCACACTGCCTGTGGGGTAGCCCTGCTCCGCAAGGAGCGGCCCCTCTGCTGCTGCTGTGCACTACTGCTTCAATACAAGTTGCTGTCTAACACCACTGGCTCACCCTTGAATTCTTTCCTGGGTGAAGCCAAGAGCTCCCCTGGGCTAAGCCCCAATTTTTGGGCTCACCTGCCCTGCATCAGCATAAACTAAGTAAAAGAATGTCAAGGGCGGCTACATTTCCAAGTTACACAGCTCTAACTTTTAGAAAATGCTGGAAAACGTAGGGGAGCATTTTGAGTTTTGCCCAAATGACTTGTTTTATGATAACAGAACAGGTGGTATGTATAGAATCGTCAAATACCAAACCAGACAGGGAAACCATCCAGACCTGGGCTCACAGCCTCCCTTTTCAGGGCTAAATTAAAATGTAATTCAACTGGGCAAGTCAGGATGCCATAATGAGTCTTTCAGATCATCCCCATGTTTGTCTACCCATAAATACTGCAAGCCTTTAAAACTGCCGTCCTAGATTTAGAGAGTACCTTTTATGATCATGTAGCCAGACCTCCCTGCCTGCTTTATATCAATGAAGGCTTCTCTTTAATACTTTGCCAGAAAATTTAATGTGGAATTCATTAGGAAAGGCCTGGCAAAGGCAAAGCTGATCCCACAACTTAAGGGTTTTCAGAGAAAGAGGATAACAAAGGAATGCAGAGGACTGAGTCAATAGAAAAACAAACGTGGATATTTTCTTATCTTTCTCCTAACCAGAGTTTGGACGCACAGCAAGAAAAACAGGAGACCTCAGAAACTGCCTTGATTCACTCAGAACTAAGGAGTGGCCAGCAAAGCCCTCAGAAACCAAGGGCACCACACAAAAAAGTTATCTGTCCTTTGAGTCACAAAATCCAACCTATATTAGATAGTCTAATAAAAATGCACATATCATTAACAGTGAAAAAATGTTCCTCTCAGGGTTCCACAAAATTGGACAAATGGTGTCTTTCAGCAACAGAGTGTGCACTAACAAGTTCTAAAACTTCTCTCCCACCAGTTTATTGCTACGTAAGTGTCTCTCGATCTGATAAGTTGGGACGAATTTGTGGTTTGTCATCAGAATCATCTCCAGTGGGGTCATTTTCCTCACCCGACTCCACATAGATTGGCCAGTCATTGTCTGTATCACTCTTTTCTTGGCTTTCGGATGAAGCTTCCACCAAGCTAAGATTGATGGGCATCAAATCATCGTCATCGTCGGGTGTGTCTGTAACGCAGGTGCAGCTGTCACACAGCCCAAAGCGCCGCAGCCCCTGGGACAGATGACTCGTGAATGTTCTTCTGCAGCCCTTGCAGATGATTGGACGGTTGGATCTGTGGACCTGTAATCACAAGCGGACACAATAAATGTCACAAAAAAGGAGATGAGCCTTTTCCACAAGCTCTTTGTAATCTGGCCCCTGCCTGACCCTCCAGACTCCTTTCTCCTCACTCCACCTGCATTCTCTGCCACAGTCTTTGTGTTAGTCTGTTCTTGCACTGCTACAAAGAAATACCTGAGATTGGGTAATTTATGAAGAAAAGAGGTTTAAATGGCTGACAGTTCCACAGGCTGTATAGGAAGCATGATGCTGGCATCTGCTCAGCTTTTAGGGAGTCCTCAGGAAACTTACAATCATGGCAGAAGGCAAAGGGGGAGCGGGTACTTCACATGGCCAGAGCAGTGGGGAGAGAGAAGGGGGAGGCACCACATTTTTTCAAACAACCAGCTTGTACGAGAACTCACTATCATGATGACAGCACCAAGGAGGGATGGCATTAAACCATAAGAAACTGTCCCCATGATCCAATCACCTCCCACAAGGCCCCACTTCCAGCATTGGGGATTACATTTCAACATGAGGTTTGGGTGGGGACAGAGATCCAACCATATGAGTCTTCATCTTACCAAGGTTCTTTCCACCCCAGAGCCATTGGACACATGTGGAACATTCCCTTCTCCCCATCAACCCCTCACCCCAATGAACACTTTGGAAGGAGGTCTTTTCTAATGCTCTAGGCCAGTTAGGGCCCCCAGCTAGTGATTCTCACCCATACTTCTTCCTTTGCTGTACTTCTCACAAATTGTTGATAAAATTCACTAAAGTGTAAGCTCCAAGAGGGCAGGGACAGAGTCTGTCTCATTCCTTACTGTATCCCTAGTGCTTGGCACACAAAGGGCACTCAAGTGAAAGTGAACTGATTAGGATTTTTTTTTCTTTTTCAGAGACAGGGTCTTGCTCTGTCACCCAGGCTAGAGTGCAGTGACATGATCATAGCTCACTAATGGGCTCAAGTGATCCTTCTGTCCCAGCCTCTCAAGAAGCTGGGACCACAGGCACCCATGCACCACCATGCCTGGCTAATTTTTTATTTCTTGTAGAGGTGGAGTATCACTATGTTGCCCAGGCTGGTCTCGAACTCCTGGTCTAAAGTGATCCTTCCACCTTGGCCTTCTAAGGTGTTGAGATATCAAGCGTGAGCCAGCATACCTGCATACCGGGCCAGGATTTTTTTTTTTTCCTTTTTAGAGATGGGGTCTTGCTGTCTTGCTATGTTGCCCAGGCTGGACTTGAACTTTTGGGCTCAAGTGATCATCCTGCCTCAGTCTCCCAAGTAGCTGGGAATATAGGTGTGCACCACTGTCTTTGGCTTTCATTAGGATTTTTGACATTTTTTCCCCCCTCTCATTGGACACCTTTGGTAATTAACATAGTTTTTTATGTACCTTGGATTGTTTAATTATTAGGAAGGCAGATTTGTTAGAGTAGATAGCTATATTCCCCAGATGTGCCAGCAGCTGCTTTGCTCTTGACTTTCTCATTGGTAAATGTGTCACTTACATATGAGAAGAGCTTTGCATACTGGAAAAGGGAAGCTGATTTCCTACCCCACACAGCTCATCCTAAAGGCAGCAGTCCCAGGGGTCCCCTCTGTATAAGGAACTTTTTTTTTTTTTAATTGAGTGGTGTTTTTGTTTTTGTTTTTTGAGACAGAGTCTTGCTCTGTCACCCAGGCTGAAGTGCAGTGGCCCCATCTCGGTGCACTGCAACCTCCGTCTCCCGGGTTCAAGCGATTTCCCGCCTCCCTCCTGATGAGCTGGGACTACAGGCAGGTGCCACCATGCCTGGGTAATTTTTTTTTTTTTTGTATTTTTAGTAGAGAGGGGTTCTGCCACATTGGCAAGACTGGTCTCAAACTCCTGACCTCAGATGATCTGTCCCCCTCAGCCTCCCAAAGTGCTTGGATTACAGGTGTGAGCCACCACACTAGGCCTAGGAACTATCTTTTAACATGCACACTTTTCAAGAACTCCCGCCAATGGGGGCTCTGTGAACCAATCACAGCCTCCCGTTTAAAGAGCTCTAGATGCAAGATACACACAAGAGGCAGAGACGGGGAGAGGCTGATGCAGGAGCACCAGTCCACAATTAGAATAGTCCTAGCGGGTGGAAAGTGGCATCTCAGGGTGGCTTTGATTTGCATTTACCCTATGACTAATGATGTTGAGCATCTTTTCATGTGCTTATTGGCCATTTGACTATGTTTTCCCAAGAAATGTCTATTCAAATCCTTTGCCCAGGTTTAATATTCATCCTTTTACTGTTGCATTATAAAATTCTTTATTTATTCTGGATACTAGACTCTTAGCAGATATATGCCTTGCAAATATTTTCTCCCTTTCTGAGGGTTTTCATATGCTTAAGAGTGTCCACTGAAGTTCAAACTATTTGTATGCTAGATTTCCCAAACACTGATTGTCTTGCTCAAAGATGATCATAGCTGCACATGGTGGCTCATTCCTATAATCCCAACACTTTGGGAGGCTGAAGCAGGCAGATTGCTTGAGCCCAGGAGTTCAAGATAGCCTGGGCAACCTGGAAAAACCCTGTCTCTACAAAAAAAATTCAAACATTAGCTGAGTGTGGTAGTGTGTGCCTGTGGTCCCAGCTACTTGGGTGGGAGCTAAGGTGGGAGGATCACCTGTGTCTTGGAAGGTCAAGGCTGCAGTGAGCTGTGATCTCTCCAACCTGGGTGACAAACTGAGACTCTGTCTCAAACAAACAAACAAAAAAGATCATAAAATGCAACATCTGCAGCCATAAAAAGGAAACAGATCATGTGTTTTGTCGGAACATGGATAGAGCTGGAGGCTATTATCCTCAGCAAACTAACATAGGAACAGAAAACCAAATACAACATGTTCTCTCTTATAAGTGGGAGCTAAATGATGAGAACTTAGGAATACAAAGAAGGTAAGAGACACTGGATTTACTGGAGGGTGGAGGCTAGGAGGCAGGAGAGGAGCAGAAAAGAAAACAAATTCCTGGGTGATTAAATAATCTGTACAAGAAACCCCTGTGACATCAGTTTACCTATATAACAAACCTTCTCATGCACCTCTGAACCTAAAAGTTTAAATAGATAAATAAATAAATGCAACATCTTTCTAAGTGGCCTGAATGCTTCTCAGCTGGCTGGAATCACCAGCTCACATGGAGACAATCCTAGGGGGCAGCTCGTTAGGGCGGAGGGTCTCCTTGGGCAGGAGCCCTCTTTGCTGCCACAGGTGGCTGTATACACGGCAGTACACCCTTCCCCCACCCCCAGTGCTGGGGTTGGGTGGGAAACTGAGGATGCAGCTTACCTTTGGTATCACACTGGTGGGAAGAGATCCACAATCCTGTCTGAGCCCTGTTGTTCTCTACATTACAATAATCACCTCTTATCAGGATCTAAACTTTCTTGGCTCTTCCCGTTAGAAAACTGTCTGTTTAAAAAAAAAAAAAAAAGGCCGGGCGCAGTGGCTCACACCTGTAATCCCAGCACTTTGGGAGGCCGAGGCTTGTGGATCACTTGAGGTCAGGAGTTCGAGACCAGCCTGGCCAACATAGTGAAACCCCATGTCAAAAAAAAAAAAAAAAAAGAAAAGAAAACCGTCTGTTTTAACTTAAATTTAAAACTTAACTCTAGCATATAAAGTTTTAACTTTCTGTAAGTGCCACCACCTGAGCTTTAATTTAGTAGCAGAAACAATTTTCAAATACCCCAGTAGACAGAGAAATGAAAGACAACTGGATTTACCCTGACATTAGATGATATCATCAATCGCTCTTGCCAGGAGGGCATGGCCAGCTCGAACTTACACTCAAGGCGTGGCTCCGCAGGTGCTCCTGTCGCGTGAACCTCTTGCCGCAGGTCTCACAGGGGTAGGGCCGCTCGCCCGTGTGTGAACGGATGTGCCGCTTGAGGATGCCCTTCTGTTTGGCAGTATAAGGGCAGAAAGGACACTTGTGGAGCTTGATGGGGACCACCAACACATCACCTGCGGAACCAAATGCTTTCATTTAGCTATGTTGTACGCAGTGACAACCCTGGCTACCAGCCAGTGGATGGGATCCACAGCTGGGGAATTCTACCAGCCCAGATGGAGGAGGAGGACACCCACTCCACCAACAGCCAACAGCAAGATGTCGCCTGCAATTCCAACTCAGTCTGGCTCCCATTAAGCCCCAGGGCAGAGTACAGTGAACTTCTTCTAAGGTCAGGAATGCCATAAGGCACCAGCTTCCACACTTCTCTGTGACTCACAGTTAGAAACTCAGCTCACATGACAACCTCAGAACACACGTGCCTTATGAGGATAACTGGAAGTTTCTCAAAACAATACTCACCCTGATAGTATTCTATTCGGTTTCATTTTAAGACTGCTGGGTGAAACTCTGTTATGGACTGATTTGTGTCCCACTAAAATTCATACCTTGAAGTCTGTGTTTGGAGATAAAGCCCTTAAGAAGGTAATTAAGGTTAAATGAGTTTATAATGATTAACTAACGTTAGGACTGGTTTCCTTATAAGAAGAGACACCAGAGATTGACTGATCTCTGTCTCCTCCTCTCTGCATTCCCCCCCGCCATTCCTCTCATCCCCAACCCTAGCACACACACAGAGGAAAGCCTATGTGAGGACACAGTGGGAAGGCTGCCATCTGCAATTCAGGAAGACAGATCTCACCAGAAGCCAACTCTGCTGACATCCTGATCTCGGACTTTGGCCTCTAGAACTATGAGGCTACATTTCTGCTGTTTAAGCTTCCCAGTCTGGGGCACTCTGTTGTGGCAGCCTGAGCTGACTGATACAACCCTCTGAATTGATCTCACTACCTTCAGAACTTGGAAAACTCAGTTATGATGGATCAGATTTCTAGACCAGAATTCATGCTTCTTGGACGGTAGTTCCTAAGATTGTTTTCCAGGCCTACATAGAAGAGGCTTGCTATGATACAGACCCTAAATTGTTGTTTGGAATTTATATTAACTGTACATATCTGAAATCATCAAATATCCAGGAATTCACTTAAATCCTTTTCTAATTTATTACCTCACCTTGCTCATATAACCATTAAGGTGAGAGTATGATTATCGCTCACATGTATAGAAACTGTTCCGCTCAAGTTCTGTAAGTTACACTTATTGCTATGGTCATCCCTTGGTATCAACTGGGAATTGGTTCCAGTATGCTCCTTGGATACCAAAATCCAACAATGCTTAAGTCCCAAAGTCAGTCCTGCGGATCCTGTGAATACTGTATTTTCCCATGCATGGTTAGTTGAATTCACAAATGCAGAAGCTATGGACACAGAGGGCCAACTATATTCCAAGATTTGTTCTTTATTTTATTTATTGAGACGGCATCTCACTCTGTTGCCCAGGCTGGAGTGTAGTAACACAATCTCGGCTTACTGCAACCTCTACCTCCTGGATTCAAGTGATTCTCCTGCCTCAGCCTCCGGGGTAGCTGGGATTGCAGGCACCCGCCACCACACTCAGCTAATTTTTGTATTTTTAATAGAGGTGGGGTTTCACCATGTTGGCCAGGCTGGTCTCAAACTCCTGACTTCAGGTGATCTGCCCACCTCAGCCTCCCAAAGTGCTGGGATTACAGGCGTGAGCCACCATGCCCAGCCTGAGATTTATTCTCTCCATGCTCCGTGAGATTTACAGACTTTGGTTATATCATATCGTATCACCCATGAAGCACAAGTGACTCAAGCTTTCCAAGCACTGGTCAAGTCCTGGCCCTAGTACTGATCAGCCGTGTGACCCTGGACATCTCACTTAGCTTCTCTGTGCCTTACTTTCCTCATCTGTAAAACAGGTATGATAACAGTTCCCACCTCAAAAGATTGTGGTAAGAATGAAATAAAGTAACACATAAAGCAAAGCACGTGGCACATAATGAACACTTGCAAGTGTCAACATTTGCACTGTCATTTCCTCAGAATTTCTTTTCACCAGGTAAGCAGTCCAGGCTCTTGTGGTCTTTGTCAACACCGGAGTAACTCTTTTTATCTGGGGCTGGCTTGGGATACCTAACTGGCTCTGTTTTTCCTGAGGTGCTATAAAAAGTATGGCACACCGAATTGAATGTGAGAATCCAGCATCCTTTACATAAAGGTGGAAACTGTCTTTGGTTTCTAGTTCCTATCCTAATAGTCCCTAACATTTTGCATAATCTACAGTGACTCTAAAATCTGTTTCCCAGGATAAAAACAGCAGCTCAAAGCTCATCACTGCTCACATATGTGGGATTGTTAAATCTCTCACTGCTCACACTGATCCTGAGGTACAAGTAAAACAGGAATGATTATCTGTTTTGTTTTGGTTTGTTTTGTTTTCCTGAGATGGAGTCTTATTCTGTCACCCAAGTTGGAGTGCAGTGGCACGATCTCAGCTCACTGCAACCTCCGCCTCCTGGGTTCAAGTGATTCTCCTGCCTCAGCCTTTGGAGAAGCTGGGATTACAGGTGCGCACCACTGCACCTGGCTAATTTTTTTATTTTTAGTAGAGACAGTTTCACCATGTTGGTCAGGCTTGTTTTGACACAGAATCTCCCTCTGTTAGCTGGGCAGGAGTGCAGTGGCATGATCATGGCTCACTGCAGCCTCTACCTCCCAGGTTCAGGTGATCCTCCCACCTCAGCTCCCCGAGTAGCTGGGATTATAGGCATGTGCCACCACACGCAGCTGATTTTTTTTTTTTTTTTGAGATGGAGTTTCACTTTTGTTGCACAGGCTGGAGTGCAATGGCACAATCTCAGCTCACTGCAACCTCTACATCCCAGGTTCAAGTGAATCTCCTGTGTCAGCCTCCCAAGTAGCTGGGATTACAGGCATGTACCACCATGCCCAGCTACTTTTGTATTTTTAGTAGAGACAGGAGCTTCACGATGTTGGTCAGGCTGGTCTCGAACTCTTAACCCCAGGTGATCCACCAGTCTTGGCCTCCCAAAGTGTTGGGATCTCAGGTGTGAGCCACAGTGCCCGGCCATGAATGACAACCTGTTTCCTAGGATCAAAGCAGCAGCTCATAGCTCATCACCCTGCTCACTCCTCTGGCATTGTAGAAACTCCTTGTTATTTACCTCCATCACCTTGGCTTTGTGCCACACACTTCTTCCTGATTACCTACAAAAACATAAAGTAAATGGGTCCAGCGTAAGTCCTTGGAAAAAATAACTGTTAACTATTTCTCCATCAGAAAAGTATGGATTGTCTCACTTTCTTCCTCTTTCCTGATCTCACTTCCCCAATCGACAGCTCACCTGAATCCTCTTACATGCCAGGCATTGTAAGACACCTGTTTCCTCCCTCAAGAAGTTAAGTTCAGCAGGAAAGACATGTAAACATATTCATACAATATGATGCACACATGCAAAGTTCAAAGTGATAAAGAAATATAAATTAAAAAGTGATCACTTTCCCTACGAGTTAAGAGATGATTTCACAGAAAAGGTTAACTTTGAGCAAGGTTTTAAAAGATGAACAGGAGTTCACTGGGAGTTCAAGACAGAGAAAGGTATCTCAGGCAGAAGAAGAACACATGCTTAGACTTAGAGGTAAATGAGAATACGAAGTACAAAGTGGGGGTTAGGAATTAGAACAAGGAAGGGACAAGAACTAGATTGTGAGGTTGGGCACAGTGGCTCATACCTGTAATCCCAGCACTTTGGGAGGCTGAGGCATGTGGATCACAAGGTTAGGAGTTCAAGACCAGCCTGGCCATCATGGTGAAACCCCGTCTCTACTAAAAATACAAAAATTAGCCAGGCATAGTGGTGTGTGCCTGTAATCCCAGCTACTCAGGAGGCTGAGGCAGGAGAATTGCTTGAACCAGGAACCAGGAGGTGGAGGTTGCAGAGAGCAGAGATTGCGCCACTGCACTCCAGCCTGGGGAACAGAGACTCTGTTTCGGGGGAAAAAAAAAAAAAAAGAACTAGATTGTGATGGTCACATTCATTCATTTATTCAGCAAATTTATACTGTGCACTATGTGTCAGGCTCTGTTCTAGGGTCCTGGGGATACAACAGTGAACAGAACAGACAAAAGTCCCTGCACCTCATGGAGCTAACATGCTAAGAAATTTGGACTTTACCTGTAAGCCGCTAGGATTTTTTTTTATTTTTGAGATTGAGTCTCGTTCTGTTGCCCAGGCTGGAGTGCAGTGGCATGATCTCAGCTCACTGCAACCTCTACTTCCTGGGTTCAAGTGATTCTCCTGCCTCAGCCTCCTGAGTAGCTGGGACCATAGGCCTGAACCACCGCTCCTGGTCAGCTAGGATTTTAAGCAAGGAAGGTACATGGCCAAATTTTCATAGCCAGATTTAATTTTTAAAAGATCCCTCTAGGCACAATTCAGGAAAATAACAGACATTGCCAGGGGCCAGGGCAGCTGCCTTGCTACAGCACCTTGTAGCAAGAAGCCTGACTTTCCAGACCGTTAAGGAGAGGACTTGAATATGAGTGGCACAGGGCCAAATGCCTATTTCATGATACTTCTTGTGTTTACACGCAGAGGGGTTCAAAGAAAAAATCATTGCACTGAAATCCTCTATTATGTTGCTTTCACCGTTTGTTTAATGAACAAAATGAAGCCACCCCAGGTTTCTGGTTTTAGCTGGGCCACTTAACTTACTACTGCATTCTTATAAACTCAGTAAACCCCTCTGGGTCTCAGTTTCTCTGTATTTCCTCTGTCAAACACATAAGGCATCATGAGAGTCTCAAGGATGTGAAAGGGTGGTCACAGTCTGTGAAATGCCATTATACACGTGGCAATGAAAATTTCAACAAGTTCCCATGGTGTGTTCATGGAAGCAGCCACTATCTTCCCAATGCTGGTGAAGCCAGTGTTTCTGAGAACCAGAAATAGCATTTTTCAAGTGTTTCTTTTTTTCTTTCTTCTTCTTTTTTTAAAGACAAAGTCTCATTTTGTCATCCAGGCTGGAATGCAGTGGCATGATCACAGCTCACTGCAGCTTCGACCTCTCAGGCTCAGGTTGATGCTCCCACCTCAGCCTCCCAACTAGCTAGGACTATGGGCGCATGCCATGATGCCTGGCTAATTTTTAATTTTTTTTTTTTTTTTTGTATAGATGGGGTTTTGCCATGTTGCCCAGGCTGTTCTCAAACTCCCGGGCTCAAGTGATCCTCCCACCTTGGCCTCTCAAAGAGCTACGATAATAGGTGTGAGCCACTGCACCTGGCCATTTTCAAGTTTTTCAGTTCTATTTTTTTTTTCTTTTTTCTTTTATTTTTTTTCTTAAAGTTTTTTGAAGGGAAATCGAACCCCGGTCTCCCGCGTGACAGGCAGGGATACTCACCACTATACTAACGAGGATCAAGTCTAGTTTTAATCAGACATACTGAGTGCTCTTGCTTTTAAAAAATGAAATTTGAGGCCGGGCATGGTGGCTCATGCCTCTAATCCTAGCACTTTGGGAGGCTGAGGCAGGAGGATCACCTGAAGTCAGGAGTTTGAGATCAGCCTGGCCAAAATGGTGAAACCCCGTATCTACTAAAAATACAAAAATTAGCCAACATGGTGGCACATGCCTGTAATCCCAGCTACTCGGGAGGCTAAGGCAGGAGATTCACTTGAACCCAGGTGGCTGTGGTTGCAGTGAGCCGAGATTGCACCATTTCACTCCAGCCTAGGCAACAGAGTGAGACCCTGTCTCAAAAAAAAAAAGAAATTAGAAAGTTTCAAGACAGGCCAGGTGCAGTGGCTCATACCTGTAATCCCAGCACTTTGAGAGGCTGAGGTGGGACGCTCTCTTGAGCCCAGGAGTTTGAGACCAACCTGAGCAACATAGGGAGATCTCATCTCTATTATAAATTAAACATACAAAAAATTAGTTGGGTGTGATGGTGCATGCCTGTAGTCCCAGCTACTTGGGATGCTGAA
The DNA here is from genome assembly GCF_009761245.1 of Sapajus apella. NCBI lineage: Eukaryota > Metazoa > Chordata > Mammalia > Primates > Cebidae > Sapajus > Sapajus apella. The sequence goes on along the minus strand of NW_022437002.1, from coordinate 4,493,622 downwards.
GTGGGAGGATCACCTGAGCTCCGGAGGTCGAGGCTACGGTGAGTTGTGATTGTGCACTGCACTCTAGCCTGGGCAACAGGAGACCCTGTCCCAAAAAAAGAAAAGTCGTGAGACTGCCATTCAGAAATGAATAAAAATAGCTGATCTTCCTTTATTTAAAAGATTTTTACTTCAACCAGAGAATCAGAAGCTTAAAAAAAAAAAAAAAAGGGAAAAGACTTTCACTACTCAATATTTCACTACTAGACTGCAATTCATTAATTTCTTGGCTTGAGGTTCTATTTTTTTGTTTGTTTTTCTTTTGTTTTTTGCTTTGAGAGGGAGTCTCGCTCTGTCACCCAGGCTGGAGTGTGGTAGCCTGATCTTGGCTCACTGCAACAACTACCTCCTAGGTTCAAGCTATTCTCCTGCCTCAGCCTCCTGAGTAACTGGGATTACAGGCCCATGCCACTGCGTCTGGCCTTGGCTTGAGGTTCTGGAAGCCACGTTTCATCAGTAAGGTGGGAGTCAAGTTTATTTTTGCCTCCTACAAGACACCTTGCAACACAATTACCTCACCTGTTAAGAGGAGTTAACCGTGTTGACTCGACTCTCAGAATTGTTAAAGGAAACAACCAGGTTCTCTTAAAATGCAAAAGCCTACCAAAGCGTATAAAAAAATTAGCTCACATGAAGCCAAACACCAGCTCTAAATAGTCTCAAGTTGGCTGGGCACAGTGGCTCATGCCTGTAATCCCAGCACTTTAGGAGACCAAGGCAGGTGGATCACTTGAGGTCAGGAAGTCGATAGGAGCCTGGCCAACATGGTGAAAGCCTGTCTCTACTGAAAATACAAAAATTAGCTGGGCATGGTGGCATGCGCCTATGGCAATCCCAGCTACCTGGGAGGCTGAGGCACAAGAATCACTTGAACCTGGGAGGCAGAGGTTGCAGTGAGCCATGATTGCACCACAGCACTTCAGCCTGGGTGACAGAGCGAGACCCTGTCTCAATAAATAAATACATAAATAAAATAGTCTTGGCTGGGCATGGTGGCTCACACCTGTAATCCAAGCAGTTTGGAGGCCAAAGCAGGTGAATCACCCGAGGTCGGGAGTTCAAGACCAGCCTGACCAACATGGTGAAACCCCATCTTTATTAAAAAAAATTTAAAAACAAGAAAAAAGAAAATAGTCTCAAGTAGATGGCATCATCAAGCACACCAGGCTGAGTGCCTACTCTATGTCAAGCACTCTGGCTGACACAGAGCAGTATAAATCTCTAGAGCGTATATCTCTGGATGTCACTTCAATCACATTTTCCCCACACAAATACAACTTCCCAGAATAGAGGAAATCTAAGATGATATGTGAGAAAAAGTTCTGAAAACTCTCTAATTTGATCCCCACAATAAACCTGTGTGAGAGAGAGGTAGGGCAGAGATGATTATCCCCATTTTATAGATGACAAAACAGACTCAAAGAGATTCAATGATTTAACCAAGGTCCCACTGCTGGTTAGTGGAAGAGAGTGGGTTCCTCCCATGTCTCCAAACTGCCCCCAACACGCTTACAGTCTAGTTGTAGAGGTAAAACACAAACATACATGAAGAAACAATGCCCTGCAAATATAGGTGCTCAATTAATGCATATTGGTGGTGGTGGTGGTGGCAATGGTGACTGATGATGATGGTAATGATGATGATGGTACTGGTGATGGTAGTGATGGTGATGGTACTGGTGATGATGGTATTGGTAATGATGGTAGTGATGATAATACTGATGATGATGGTACTGGTGATGATGACAGTGATGATGATGGTACTGGTGATGATGGTAGTGATAATAGTACTGGTGATGATGACAGTGATGATGATGGTAGTGATGATGGTATTGGTAATGATGGTAGTGATGATAATACTGGTGATGATGGTACTGGTGATGATGACAGTGATGATGATGGTACTGGTGATAATGATAGTGATGATGAGGGGACCAGTGATGATGGTACTGCTGATGATGATACTAGTGATGATAGTGATGATGATGATAATGAGGATGATGGTACTGGTGATGATGGTAGTGATAATAGTACTGGTGATGATGACAGTGATGATGATGGTAGTGATGATGGTACTGGTGATGATGGTAATGATGATGATGGTACTGGTGATGATGGTAGTGATGATAGTGGTACTGATGATGATGGTACTAGTGATACTTGTAATGATTATGGTACTGGTAATGATGGTACTGATGATGTTGGTAGTGACGATGATGGTGATAATATCACGATGACAGGAGAATACAAGGAACAGGAAGTATGTACTAAATGACTGGCAGGGCTGATGAATGCTAAGGGGACTCACCTGAGTCCTCTCCATACCAGTCAGTCTGGACATCCATCATGGAACTCATGGCTACTCCTGCACTTTCTGGTCTTCCCTCCAAACTCCGAGAAAAGTGATGGTCTGCATCATCTTTGCTTGGGGCAGCGCTGTTGCGCAACAGCGCCTCCAGGAACTGCTTCATGTGGTAGTTGCTGTAAGCCAAGTCAACTGCCTGGCCGCTGGGCAAGGCCTCCTCCACGTGAGCCAGGCTCAGTGGGGCAGCATACTGCTGCAGCTGTTCACCAACATCCACCTCCACTTCATCAGCATCAAATTCCACCTTGGGCTCTATCTGGTTGGGTGGAGTAGAGAGGTCACTGTCAGCCGAGCCACAGCCAAGGCTGTCTTTCACCACCAGTTCCAAGGGGTGGCAGTCTCCACAGTCACCGCAAGGGGACTCTCTCAGGCAGTCTACACGCTTTTCTCCTTTGGCTGGAGAGGAGACCAAGCTCTTGGTACCACAGGAGGTCCCCTCTCGGCATGTACTGGGGCTTCCACTGTCAACCTGATGAGCCGCCGCTGCAGCCGCTGCTGCAGCCGCCGCCGCTGCCGCTGCCACCGCTGCAGCCACAGCAGCCTCCTTCTCCATCTTTCGGCAAATGTCGAGGGATGACCTGATATATGTCTTGCAGAAGTTCACCACATCATTCATCTGCAGGTAGCTGGCAGCTGACATCACTTCAATCACATTCTCCCCACACAAATCCAACTTCCCAGAATAGAGGAAATCTAAGATGGTGGAGAAGGCATCAGAGGTGACAATGTCCAAGGAGGCAGTGCTATGCCGTCCGCTGTCCTGGATATAGTGAATGAGCAGGGCTCGGAAGTAGCCACTGTTAGCAAATAAAATGTTCCTGTGGGCCTTGAAGATCCGCCCTTCCACAATGATGCTGCAGTCACAGAAAAAGTCCCTCTTTCTCTGTTCATTCAGCTCCCCCAAAAGCTTGGCATAATAAGATTGCATCTCCATTGCTCCACCAGCTGCTGCTGCTCCGGAGTAAACCTGTATCTCTGCCAAGATTTTTCTTAAGTTAAATCACAAGTCCCAACCTTTACAAATAAGATTTCTTTTTAAATTTTTAAACAATTTTTCCAAAACCAGTGGTCCAATAGTGTCTTCAGGATATGGGCTTCCCAGCACTTTGGGAGGACAAGGCAGGTGGATCACTTGAAGTGAGGAGTTTGAGACCAGCCTGGCCAACATGGTGAAACCCCTTCTCTGCTAAAAATACAAAAATTAGGCTGGGTGCGGTGGCTCACGCCTGTAATCCCAGCACTTTGAGAGGCCGAGGCGGGTGGATCACGAGGTCAAGAGATCGAGACCATCCTGGTCAACATGGTGAAACCCCGTCTCTACTAAAACTACAAAAAATTAGCTGGGCATGGTGGCGCGTGCCTGTAATCCCAGCTACTCAGAAGGCTGAGGCAGGAGAATTGCCTGAACCCAGGAGGCGGAGGTTGCGGCGAGCTGAGATCGCGCCATTGCACTCCAGCCTGGGAAAAAAGAGCGAAACCCCGACTTAACAAAAAAAAAAAAAAAAAAATTAGCCAGGCCTGTAATCCCAAGTACTAGGAAGGCTGAGGTGGGAAAATTGCTTGAAGCCAGGAGGTGGAGGCTGCAGTGAACCAAGATCGCACCACTGCACTCCAGCCTGGGTGACAGAGTGAGATTCTGTCTCAAAAATAATAATAATTGTAATAATAATAATGATAATAATGGCTGCTTTGGTTCTAACAAAAATCAGAGGTTATCAACTGAGTTAATTTATGAAAAACAACCAAAAATAACTATAGCTAACTGCATGTGAGCACAGTGCTGTTTTACATGAATTCTTTCAATGAATTTTTATAAAAACCTTATAAGTAAATATTTATATTGTTTCCCTTGTGCTGATAAGGAAATTGAGGGTAGGAGATGATCTAGCTGTAACAGATCCAGGACTCAAAATCAGGTCTATTAGCCTCCAGAGCCAATGCTCGAATTTACTATATTCTACTTTCTTCAAGGTTCAAAATATAGAATAGAAAATATCCACATCTAAGAATTATAGTTGAGGCCGGGCATGGTGGCTCACACCTGTAATCTTAGCACTTTGGGAGGCCAAGACAGGCGAATCAACCGAGGTCAGGAGTTTGAGACCAGCCCGGCCAACATGGTAAAACCTTGTCTCTACTAAAAATACAAAAATTAGCTGGGCGTGGTGGCAGGCGCCTGTAGTCCCAGCTACTCAGGAGGCTGAGGTAGGAAAACTGCTTGATCTTGGGAGGCGGAGGTTGCAGTGAGCTCAGATTGCACCACTGCACTCCAGCCTGGGCGACCAAGAGAAGATTGTGTCTCAAAAATAAAAAATAAAAAAAAGAAGTAGTTGAGTCTTTAGTGTAGCAATCTGAAGCTGGTTTTCTTTTTCTTTTTTTAAAGACGGGGTTTCACCATGTTGGTCAGGCCAGTCTTGAACTCCTGACCTCAGCTGATCCACCCGCCTTGGCCTCCAAAGTGCTTGGATTACAGGCGTGAGCCACCGCATCCGGTCGAAACTGGTTTTCTTTCTTAGAGACAGGGTCTTGGTCTGCTCCCCAAGCTGGAGTGCAAATGGTATAACCATAGCTCACTACAGCCTCAAACTTCTGGGCTCAAGCAACCCTCCTGCTTCAGCCTCCCAAGATCTAGGACTAGAGGTGCATGCCACTGTGTCTGGCCAATTAAAAAAAAAATTATTTTGTAAGATGGCAGTCATGCTATGTTGCCCAGGCTGGTCTCAAGCTCTGTGCCTCAAGCCTGCCTCCACCTCCCAAAGTCCTGAGATTACAAGCAGAAGCTACCACACCGAGTCTCCAGTGTCCCAATCCAGAGCTTTGAGTGCAATGGCGTGATCTCAGCTCACTGCAACCTCCGCCTCCTGGGCTCAAGCGATTCTCCTGCCTCAGCCTCCCGAGCAGCTGGGATTACAGGTGCATGCCACCATGTCCGGCTAATTTTTTGTATTTTAGTAGAGACGGGGTTTCACCATGTTGCCCAGGCTGATCACAAATGAGACTGGTCTCCTTTTATCATCATTACACCGAAGTATTTGGTGGATTCTTGGGCTAGCCAGCATGCATTCCCCATTCTTTTGGTTCTAGTGCCCTTTTTGGCTTTGATGGAAGCATCCTTCCCCCATTATTGGCCAATATGCTTTGCATAAAGCTGGTGCCATCCCCAAGCACCATGTATGTAAACTATAATGTAGGCTAATGCAATTAACGCATCCTACCCTCTGACCACAGTGATTGGCTCGGAGATGGCCATGTGGCTTTCAGAGCCAATGAAAAGCAATAAAACATTTGCTGGAACTTCCAAAAAAGAGCACTCTCTGCTCTGTGGGATGCAGGATGTGAAGGATGCTGCTGCTACACCACCAGGGAAACCAGCCTAACAAAGATGACTGCCCAGCTCAGGCTGATGGAGCCTGGGGACAACATCGAAGCCCCAACTCAAGCAGTGCCAGAAGCCAATTAAGTTCCTTTTCGCTTTAGCTGGTCTGAGTTGGGTTTTCTTTTTTTAATACTATTATTATTATTTTTTGAGATGGAGGATGGGGTCTCACTCTGGTACCCAGGCTGGCGTGCAGTGGTGTGATCTTGGCCCACTGCAACCTCCATCTCCCTGGTTCAAGCAATCCTCCTACCTCAGCCTCCCAAGTAGCTGGGACTACAGGTACCCACCACCAAGCCAGGCTAATTTTTTTGTATTTTTGGTAGAGACAGGGTTTTGCCATGTTGCCCAGGCTGGTCTTGAACTCCTGGCCTCAAGTGATCTGCCTGCCTTGGCCTCTCAATCTCAAAGTGCTGGGATTACAGATGTGAGCCACCACGATTGGCCTCTGAGTTGGGTTTTCCATTTCATGCAACTGAGAGACTCCTAACTGATTGATTCCACTACCCTTGGTTAACTCCTGCTTATGATTTATGTCCTGGTCCTTCTCTGTCGGCGAACTACAAGCCCTTTGAAAGCATGAGCCATGTCTAACTCAATTTGATACTTACAGTATCTGGCAGAGTGCTTTGGACAAAATAGATTTTTTTTTTTTTAATTCAGTCTCCATAAAGACTGTCAAAAATTGCCAATGCCGACTATATGTCAAGTCGTCATCGCGGGGTATTGGGAAAATTTTTCAATTAGCAATAATCGCGCCTCAGATAAACCTCATTGGCTATGATACTGTCACTGCGCAAAGCTACAAAATAGATTTGTTAAGCAAAAAAAGGAATACTCCTTTCTTTTTTTCTTTTTTTTTGAGACAGAGTCTCACTCTGTCACCAGGTGCCAGGCTGGAGTGCAGTGGTGCGATTTCGGCTCACTGCAACCTCTGCCTCCCGGGTTCAAGTAGCTCTTCTGCCTCAGCCTCCCTAGGCTGGGACTACAGGCGCGCACCACCACGCCCAGCTAATTTTTGTATTTTAGTGGAGACGGGGTTTCACTATGTTGCCCAGGATGGTCTCGATCTATTGACCTCGTGATCAACCCGCCTCTGCCTCCCAAAGTGCTGGGATTATAGGCGTGAGCCGAGGAATACTCCTTTCTTAACTGCTTAGTAGATAAGCTATAAACCAAGTTTAAAATCCACTTAGGGTGGGCAGGTGGCTCACACCTGTAATCCCAGCACTTTGGAAGGCCGAGGTAGGCAGATCATCTGAGGTCAGGAGTTCAAGACCAGTGTGGCCAACATGGCAAAACCTCATCTCTACTAAAAATACAAAAATTAGCCGGGTGTGGTGGCAGGTGCCTGTAATCTCAGCTACTTGGGAGGCTGAGGCATGAGAATCACTTGACCCCAGGAGGCACAGGTTGCAGTGAGCTGAGGTCGCACCACTGCACTCCAGCCTAGGTATACAGCGAGACTCTGTCTCCAAAACAAATAAATAAATGGATAAAATCCACTTAGTAGTGAGGAGGACAGAGATACTGACCTGTTCCTCAAACCCTCCCCTCCCCATCACAAAAACCACATAACCATCCATCAACTATTACCCCTTTACTTACTGACCCATTGAGCTTAGAAAGGTTCCTATAGCCAAGTGCATCCCCTCTACTGGAATCACAAAAGGCTTACCTACAGCTGAAACCACTGCTAACAGCTCTTTTTTTTTTTTTTTTTTTTGAGACGGAGTTTCACTCTTGCTACTCAGGCTGGAGTGCAATGGCGCGATCTCGGCTCACCGCAACGTCCGTCTCCTGGGTTCAGGCAATTCTCCTGCCTCAGCCTCCTGAGT
>NW_022437002.1:4442657-4481004 GCF_009761245.1 Sapajus apella | reverse complement strand
TGGTGGCGCGTGCCTGTAATCCCAGCTACTCAGGAGGCTGGGGCAGGAGAATTGCCTGAACCCAGGAGACGGAGGTTGCGGTGAGCCGAGATCGCGCCATTGCACTCCAGCCTGGGTAACAAGAGCGAAACTCCGTCTCAAAAAAAAACTCAATTAGCCAAACTCACTCTCGAAGTCCAAAAGCCCTGAACCTCCCTTCTTCCCATAGCTCTAGCCCGAATCAGAGCCAGCCCAAATGCACCCATCTTCCTCGGCCCATTGGAGTTTATGTATGGACGCCCTTTCCTCTTACAATACAGGCCCCCTACTAACTCTCAACTAGGAGAATATCCCTCGACACTCTCTCTTATCTGACACCTCCTCCGCCAACACACCAACCGGACCCTCCCAAGGCCTCATGAAGGCCCAGTTAACCAGGCCCTACTCCCAGGAAAATGTGTTTTTCTAAAAACCCTTGATCCCACAAGGCTTAAACCAAAATGAGAAGGCCCCTTCCAGGTTCTCCTCACTACTCCCACGGTGGCCAAATTCTCAGGACACACTTCTTGGTATCATCTCTCCAGGTGAAATCAGGCCCCTGAGGCCCCCACTGGTCCATCTACTCCTCCCCCGCCAATCACTCATCAATACTCCAGCGTCATGCTCGGGCCAACCAGATTCCGCCTTACATCCAGAGGGACTGCCACCAGACAATTAGGCAAAATTACCCCCTCTCTATTTGTTCCTGCTCCTTTTTTACAAATCAAGTGTTATAACACCCTTAAATGGAAATTGCTTACTACATCCTTCTTAGGGGAGCTGCCTCACTCACCCTCTTGTTTGCAGTAGGTATAGATACTGTGGCCCCCTCAACGTGGAACAGCAGAGAGCCTTCATTGCCATAATTTTTTGCCTAATCATTGCACTAATAGCAGGAATAACAATTGCTGGTAAATAACTGCCCCCTCTTTTTTTTTTATGCCCTGTCTCTGTTCTTCTTGTCGCTTCATTCTCCTCCTTCACCATCTCAGGGAGGATATTGCATGGTTCTTTCCAAAAGAACCTACTCTCTCCCCATTTCTAGATTGGATAACTGACCTTATCTTCCAAGGCACCCTCTGCAATTTCACCCCAGATGAAGTCCAGTTTTTTACCTTCATCCTTACCCTTTGCTTATTTGCTATTCCTACCCCCTCTCTCACCAACACCTACCCCATTCCCTTGGCACACTACCTTCACCACAGTCTCAACTCAACTCGGTGCCAACTAAACCAGTCTAACCCAGCTCTGGCAAGCAACTGTTGGCTGTGTCTCTGTCTCAGACACTGTCTACATTGCCATCCCTGTCCCCACACAAGACTGGATCCATACCAGAGTAAACTATCACCCCACTTTCAATTAGGGAGACCTTTCCAATATAATTTACAGCAACTAATACAACTCTCTGAATCCTTCACAGAGCATAACAAACCTCCATCTCCCACTGGACAAGCAGTTCTGTTATTACACCCATATCTCACCTCCCTTACTCCCAATATCAATCAAACTCAGCCTCTACTAAACCCCGTCACCACACAAACAGCTCTGCTCTCTCAGGCCCCACTGTGCTTTCTACGCCATTCCCCAACTGGCCACCTCCTAGGCCACCTGCCCCCCAACAGTGTAAACTTCAATTTACAACTCAAGCCCTCCGCTGGTCATACCAACCAAAACATATTCAAAACTACTCTCTGCTTTTCAAGCCCCCCAAAACTCAACATCACCCTACTCCTTAATAAGAAGTCAGGCTTCTGCAACGGCACACACCTTTCCTGCTTAAAACTCCATCCCTGGCTGCCCTCCTGTGCAACTGAGTCATCTAGAACTCCAGACTGTCTCCTCCACCCATTCTTTGCCAATAACTCCTCTCACTGGATTCTGGTAGACACCAAACGCTTCTTACTACACTGGGAAAATGCGGCACTGCAGGGCACTCAAACCCCTCATAATGCACCCGTACTCCCACTCACTGCAGCCACACTTGCAGGGACGTTAGGAGTATGGCTCCTAAAGAACAACAAATTTTCACGTCTCTTCAATATACACAATTCCGTCTGCCAAGCCAAGGTGTCTTCTTTTTAAGCGGCACCTCCACCTATATTTGCCTCCCCACTAATTGGACTGACACCTGCACCCTAGTATTCCTCACCCCAAAAAATGAGTATAGTCCCAGGTAACAATCCTTACCCATCCTGGTCAACACTCCTATCTGGCACCACTGGGCGGTGCAGCTCATACCTCTGCTTGTGGGACTAGGAATAGCTACAGGACTACAGGCATTGCAACAGGAACTGCCGGGTTTTCCAACTCTCTCCTACTATCCCTCCCTCTCCAAAGACCTTACAGACATTATAGAGGACATGGCCAAGTCCATTTCTAACCACCAAACACAAATAGATTCACTACTGGCTGCAGCTGTCCTCCAGAACCAAAGAGGCCTCTATCTACTTACCGCCGAAAAAGGAGGTCTCGGCGTCTTCCTAGATGAACAATGGTGTTTCTATCTCAACCAATCCGAATAGTGCAAGATGCAATCAAAAGACTTGAAGACTGAGCCCAAAAAACAAAAGAAAACAATCCTTCTGCCTGGCCCTCCTAGCCCGGCTGGTCTCTCGGTTCCTGGGCCCCTTGGCTGCTTCTCCTCCTTGGCCCTGCTATAACTCTCCTCCTCCTCTTGGTCTTTGGCCCTTGTCTCTTATGCCTTTTCACCCAGTTTTTGCACAATCAATTATAAGCCTTCACTCGCAGCACAATACAAAACATGATGGTATTCCAGGACTACCAACTTGCAAGCCAGCCTCACCCCAACCAGCATCCCTACCTAGCATGAAGCAGCTAGAAACAAATGTCACCCCTTCTCTCTTTCTTTTATAGATATAACAAAAGGCTGGAATGTTAGGGTCACAGCAAGGCAAGCCCATAGACCCCCCTCCCTGTTCTCTCCTGCTAAGCCGAGCTCACAGCAAAAACAGCCTCACGCTTTGCAAACAGGGCGCCTGGGTTCCAGGATGTGGTCACACCCGGCCCTCGAACCCAGGATGGCAACCCAATTAAGCAGGATGTTAGCATTTAAGAACCAAGAGGCAGTTTTTCTTAGACTAGCCCCAGCCACCTGCAAACCCCTTATATAACCTCTATAGTCTGTAAGCTAGACTGCTGCCTTCACTGCCTGTGGTGAGGCAGTCAGCCTGGCAGGTTGAAATAAACTTGCTAAACCTGACCCTGGGTCTGTCTCTCTATCCTTTCAGTCAATCTTACACAACCAAGCCTTCTCAGCAGTATCTGCTGTTGCCTTTGACAATCAAAATACTAAGGGAAAAACAAGAGACAGAAAAAAAATACTACATTTTATTTTTTCTTAGAACTGAAAGAAAACATCAGATTGGTAAAATCACATTTTTCAATGTGATAATATCCAGTATTGGTGGGAACACAATTTGGAATACCACAGCAGAGGGGAATTTGGCAATATTTATCAGGCTTTAAATATACACACCTTTTGCCCTGGCAAATTCATTGCAATAAATTTACTCATTCGAATATATTCCCCAAAATACATCAAATTATAAATTCAGGGCCGTACACAGTGGTTCACGCCTGTAATGTCAGCACTTTGGGAGACCATGTGGCAGATCACTTGAGGTCAGGAGTTCGAGACCAGCCTGGCAAACACAGTGAAACCCCTTCTCTACTAAAAATACAAAAATTAGCTGGGTGTGGTGGTGCACACCTATAAACCCAGATACTCAGGAGGCTGAGGCAGGAGAATTGCTTGAACCTCGGAGGCAGAGCTTGCAGTGAGCTGACATTGCACCACCGCACTCCAGCCTTGGCGATAGAGCAGGACTCCAATTCAAAATTTAAAAAATTATAAGTTCAGGACTGGGGCAAAGTGAATCACACCTGTAATCCCAGAACTTTAGGAGGCTGAGGTGAGCAGATCATTTGAGCTCAGGAGTTTAAGACCAGCCTGGGCAACGTGGCAAAACTCAGTCTCTACAAGAAATTTAAAAGGTTTGCCAGGTGTGGTGGTGCACACCTGTGGTCCCAGCTACACAAAAGGCTGAGGCAGGAGAATCGCTTAGGCCTGGGAGGTCAAGGCTGCAGTGAGCTATGATGGCATCCCTGCACTCCTGCCTGGGGGACAGAGCAAGACCCTGCCTCAAACAAATAAAATAAATAAGTTTGGGGATGTTGGTTGCACCAGGTTTTTCTACTAGCGCAGAAGTAGAAACAATGTGAATGTCCATCAATAGGGGACAAGTTAAATCAATGACTTTACAGTCACACAATGGAATATTATGCAATCGTGTAGAGTTGCCCCTGTGTTCATGTGAAAAAGTAACCAAGATATATTAAAAGAAAAAAAATGCAAGATGCAAAACAAAATGTATAGTTGATCCCATACGTATACGCTTTTGCTGCTAAATGTATGTTTTGCTGGAAGGCTATATAAGATTTAACAGCAGACACCCTTGGGGAGAGGGAGTACAGAAGTGGGTGGAGGGACTTTTGCCTTTCATTTTAAACCTTTCTGATGGAATGTTTTACTATGTACATGTATTCCTTTTCTTTCCTTTTGAGACAGGGTCTCACTTTGTCATCCAGGCTGAAGTGCAGTGGCATGATCTTGGCTTTTTGCAGGCTCGACCTCCCAGCCTCAAGCGATCCTCCTGCCTCAGCCTCCCAAGTAGGTGCAACTATAGGCATGCAGCACCACACTCAGCTAATTCTTAAAACATTTTTTGTAGAGATGGGGTCTCACTATGTTGCCCTGGCTAGTCTTCATGGTCTCAAACTCCTGGACTCAAGTGATCCTTCTGCCTTGGCGTTTTTGTTAACTAAGAAAAAAAGGAGGCAGGGCAGAGGGGTAAGGAGTTGGTAAGCCAGGTAGAAAAATATGGAAGTATGCGCAACACTTCTTAACTTGTCATATGGCCTGATCTACAGGGCCTCTTCCCAGGGCACTTCCATCTTTCATTGGAAGAGCCTCCTTTCCAGCAATAGCACCTAAAACCAATTTCTTTTGGCTTTCTCACTGCAATTATTTTTTTCTGTTGCAATTATTTTTCTTCTACTTCCTGACTTTGCAAAAATCTATCCATATGGTACTTTCTTCAAAACTTTCCCCAATCCTGTACTTGGTATATATTGTGTAAATATTTATCTATATCAACCCCATTTGCCTGAATGTGCTGCTGCCCTGGGGAGTGCTGAGGATCATCAGTGCTCCCAGAAAAGCAGCTCTTAGGGCAGAGTGCTCTCAGAAGCACATCTATCCACACTCTGGCAGGGAACCTCCCAACCATCCCATGGTTCCAATTCAATTCAACAGTTACCCGCTACATACAATGCCTGACACAAGGAAGATGCCAGGAATAGAAAAATGAACCAAATACAGCGCTTGTTCTCCAGGAGACAGCAGATGCCAACACAACTACCTGCAATACAAACTCTCATATACCTTTGAGGGAGTCCTAGCCAGATCACACGATTGTCTCCGTCCAGAGGCCAAAAGCAGCCTTGAATTCCACCCCCAATCCTTTCTGAGTCCCACCAACCTGAGAATAACAAAAACCTGCCCCTCAAGTTTAGCAAAATACTGGACACTATTACTTATGAAACACTGTATAAAGTACAAGCATATTTATTTTACTTTTTAAATTAATTTTTTTAAAGAAGCACAGTCTTGCTCTGTTGCCCAGACTGAAGTGCACGATCCTGGCTCAATAAAGCCTGGAACTCCTGGGCTCAAGACATCCTCCCACCTCAGCTTCTCGAGTAGCAGGGTCTACAGGTGCCCGCCATCATGCCCGCCTTTTACAGGCACATTCATTTTCACCTCACAATAACCCAGTAGGACAGATACTCTACATCCCTTTTTTCAGAGGAGGAACTGAGATTCAAAGACACAGATAACATCACCAAGCTAGGAATGGAACGGAGAACCGACAGACTCCAGGGTTGACATCCTTAACTACTATGCTAACCAGCCTCCCCAAACCCTCTAGGACACGGTACGACAGGTTGGGGAAGTCACTTCTTTCTTTTAGGCACTGAAGAAGTTTCCATTTCCACATGAAGAATTTCAGGGTCAACTGCATCTAAATTGCACGCAAGACAGGTGGACCCTCCCCTATCCAGCATCAGACGACCTGCGGAGGCCACCAGAACCAGCTACAGGGTACGGCGCCCGAGGGTGGGGCCCCGAGGCCTAGCCCCTCTCGTGGCCTCCCGCGGACAAAGTGACCATCGCTGCGGCAGGCACTTCCCCAGTGTGGCCGAGTCCCCGCGCCTGGGCACCATTCACCGTGGAGAAAAGAGTCGGCGCCGCGACTCCCACCTGGACGACGCGGGGGGCAGCACAATGCCTGGGAAGCTGGGGGCTCACGGCCGCGCCCGCCTCTCCCCACTCTGGAAGGGCTCGCGCGGCGTGAGGTCCCCGGAGTTGCAAGGGCCAAGTGGACCGAAGGAGGACGACTGGGAGGGGGCAACCCTGCCCGCTAACCCCAATCTCGGGCCAGCCTCCTGGGCGCTCCGAATCCTCCCCCAAACCAACGAAAGCTGCTGCACCAACACGCTTCTAGGCGCTCACCTTCTAGTGGGTTCCAGCCGCTCAGCCACGGAGCACCGCGCACCGACACGCCCCCCTTTCATTCACCTGGCGCCCTCCGATGAGAGGCGGGGTTGCTGGCCAATCGCAGGAGCGCCTAGGCTCGTGAAGGCGGGCCCTTCGGCCAGCGGGGTGGTCAATGGCGCTGGCGCCCCTCGGAGGATGCGCTCTGAAGGCGCCGGTGCTCGCAGGGTGATGGGAGTTGTGGTCTCAGCACTGGCTTTTCGGGTAAAGATAGAGTGGACAAAACTACAAGTACCAAGATGCCAAAAGGGGCGAGGACCAACGATAGAGAAAGGCTGCAGCTCGGTTCGGTCTTTTGAGTCCCACTTGAGGGACCTGCCAAGTACCGGTCTCTTTGTCTGGAGAGCGAAAAGCACGTCGTGGGTGTTAATGGAGCCCAGGGAATAAGAGCTGTGACTCATCAGTCTGCACACATTTCACCTACCGGCGCTCTCCGCAAAAATCTGGGAATAAGTGAAATGGTTTCAACGATTCAACAGGTTTTTATTGCATACTCGCGGTTACCTTTACTGGGTAGTCGTTGCAAAAGATAAACGATTCAGCTCTTCCCTTGACACGCTCTCCGGTTCATACATACTAGTGAAACGGAAAAATGGCAATACTGGGTGCCAAGTGACCGTACAGGCGCGTTCTGGGACAGCTGTGAGCAAAACAAGGCAGCTTACCGCTCTGAGGGAGCTTAGTTCTAACGAGGGTGTATTCGTTTGCTAGGGTGGCTGTACCTAAGTGTCACCAACCAGGTGGCGTCAATGACAGATTTTATTGTCTCGCTAATCCTGGAGGCATCTGAAAACAAGATGTTGGCGGGGTTTGTTCCTTCTGGGCGCTGGGAGGGAAGGGTCTGTCTTCTCTCCTGGGCTTGCAGATGGCCATCTTCATGTTCACAGGGCATTTTCCCTGTACATGTCTCCATATCCAAATGTCTCCTTTTGCTTGCAATAAGCCGGGATCACGCCCCTGCACTCCAGCCTGGGCGACAGAGGGAGACTACCTCTCAAAAAAAAAAAAAAAGATATTTTATAGGGATACCAGCCATATTGGGTTAGGGGTTCACTCTACTCCAGTATGACTTTTTTTTTTTTTTTTTTTTTTTTTTTTTGAGACGGAGTCTCACTCTGTCACCCAGGCTGGAGTGTTGGTGGGTGGATAACCTGAGGTCAGAGTTCAAGACCAGTCTGGCCAACATGGTGAAACCCCGTCTCTACTAAAAGTACAAAAGTTAGCTGGGCATGGTGGTGTGTGCCAGTAATCCCAGCTACTCAGGAGGCTGAGGCAGGAGAATTGCTTGAACCTGGGAGGTGGAGATCGCAGTGAGCGGAGATCCAGCCACTGCACTTCAGCTTGGGCAGCAGAGCAAGGCTCTGTCTCAAAACAAAACAAAAAAAGGCTGCGGTGGCTTACGCCTGTAATCCCAGCACTTTGGGAAGCTAAGGAGAACAGATCATGAGGTCAGGAGTTCGAGACCAGCCTGATCAACATGTTGAAACCCCGTTTCTACTAAAAACACAAAAATTGGCTGGCCATGGTGGCGCATGCCTGTAATCCCAGCTACTCAGGAGGCTGAGGCAGTAGAATCACTTAAATCTGGGAGGTGGAGGTTATAGTGAGCCAAGATCACGCCACTGCACTCCAGCCTGGGTGACAGAGACTCTGTCTCAAAAAAAATGGCTACCCTTTCCACTAAGGCCCTGTTGAGGAGTAGTGAGCCATGCTAAGATGAAACAGAAACTGGTTGGTACATTTCTAAGAAACAAGAGGATGCCACTGGTGTGAGGAAGTGGATGGCAGGTAGACTAGCTTCATGGGCATGCAACCCATGTGGTGGCACAGGGCTGCACACTCAGAAAGGGCTGGTGCTTCCAGGTGAGCTTTCTTACTTTAAAAAAAAAAGACACCTGTGTCCGCCTGGCCACAGTCCACTCTCCCAGGGCCGAGCTGCTGCAGGCCGCTTAGGTGCTTAGGGGATCCATGGGCAACAGCAAGGGCCACAATGACAGATTGCAGTGAGGAGCAGTGCAAAGAGCTGGAGACTCGGGAGTCCATCTACCCTGACTCCTTCACAGGCAGCTGTCTCTCAGCTACCCCTGTGCATGTTCTCTCTCATCAGTTGTACATCTGTGCTGTGAGGATGTTAAGGGAATGAGCGAAGAGGGGTTTGAGAGTATCATTAACTAGCTTGATTGCACATGGATCCAACCCTCCGAACAACTAGTCTTCCAAAACATAAATGGACTCTTCTGATACCAGATTCTCCTTCAGTAGTGCTTCACTTGACAAGGTCCTGCTAAGTATTATCAGAAAATTCACCCAGCTTCACCATTACTGTGACATGAAGCTGGAGAAAATGATGAAACTGTCCAGACTACCCTCAAGTTTACATACAGTGAAAAATATCCAGATGAAGCTCCTCATTATGAAATATTCTCCCAGGAAAATCTAGAAGATAATAATGTCTCAGACATTTTAAAATTACTAGCATTACAGGCTGAAGGAAATCTTGGTGTGGTGATGATCCTTACTCTAGTGAGAGCTGTGCAAGAAAAATTAAATGAAATAGTAGATCAGATAAAAACCAGAAAAGAAGAAGAAAAGAAATAGAAAAGAAGCAGAAGAAGCTGGAAACCAATTATTTCATGGCACTCCAGTTACAAATGCGAATTTCTTAAATTGGAAGGCCAAGTTTGATGCAGAACTCTTGGAAATTAAAAAGAAAAGGATGAAAGAAGGAGAAGCAGGAAAAAATAAATTAAGTGGGAAACAGCTATTTGAAACAGATCATAATCTTGACACATCTGATATCCAGTTCTTGGAGGATGCTGGAAACAATGTGGAGGTAGATGAGTCTTTGTTCCAAGAAATGGATGACTTGGAGCTGGAGGATGATGAAGATGACTACAATCCTGCTGACCCGGAGAGTGACTCAGTGGACTAATGGACTATCCCCATCTGCAGAGACGCTTGACTGCCACAGCATCTGTGGCTGTGCTCAGAGGGTTTTGATTTTCCTTTCTTTTTTTCTAGAAAAAAATTACTTTCAGGAGAATATTCTTCTGATAGCTTTCATCATCGAACTTAATAAACTTACTTTAAAATTTAAAAAAAAGAGCCAGGTGTGGCAGCTCACGCCTGTACTCCCAGCACTTTGGGAGGCTGAGGTGGTAAGATCAGTGGAGAGCAACCTGGCAACATGGCAAAACTGAGTCTTTACTAAATATGCAAAAATTAGCTGGGCATGGTGGCACATACCTGTAATCCCAGCCAATTGGGAGGCTGAGGCATGAGAATCACCTGAACTTGGAAGGTGGAGGTGGCAGTGAGTGGAGTTTGCACCACTGCACTCCAGCCTGGACAACAGAGCGAGACTCTGTCTCCAAAAAAAAAAAGAAGAAGAAGAAGAAAGAAAGAAAATTAAATTACTAATAAATAAAAAGAACTAAATCTAAATAAATATTTTTAAAAGGGGGCTGGTGCCTGGTTTAATGCTCTGCCATTGCCCTCTTACTATTTTTTTTTTTGAGATGGAGTCTTGTTCTGTTGGAATCTTGCTCTGTCGCCCAGGCTGGAATGCAGTGGCGTGACCTTGGCTCACTGCAACCTCTGCCTCCCAGGTTTAAGCGATCGTCCTGCCTCACCTTTCCAAGTAGTTGAGATTACAGGTGCATGTCACCATACCTGCCTAATTTTTTGTATTTTTTAGTGGAGACAGGATTTCACCATGTTAGTCAGGACAGTCTCAATCTCCTGACCTCATGATCCACCCAACTCTGCCTCCCAAAATGCTGGGATTACAGATGTGAGCCACTGTGCCTGGCACCCTCTTACAATTCTCAATAGTTTTGGAACAAGGAACTCTGCATTTTCATTTTGCACTGGGCACCCCCCAAATTATGTAGCCAGTCCAGGTAACTGGAAATATGAGTGGATAAAGAAGCAAAGGCCAGATTACATAGGAATTTGTAGGCCACCTTAAGGAGTTTGGATTTTTTCTTATAATGTGAAGGGACACCTTTGAAGCGTCTTAAGCAGGGAGGAATTAAGACATAATCTCTCCCCTGCTGATAGATGCTGATAGCTGGGGATAGGGTAGAGGTGGTAGAGATGGAGGAGCTGGTTTAGGAGCTATTTTAGAGCTTGTCAGAAACGTAATTGCAGTTCACCCTAAAGGTAACTTAATAATTTTAGGTGGTAAAATGTCAGACAAACACCACTATACTATCTATCAAAGAAAAGCAGTTTACATGTCTTTTGTAAAGCTGGATACCCAGAGAAAGACAGCAGCAGTTACATCTTTCCTCTCAGTGTGACTCTCCTTGCCACCCAGTTCCCAAAGGCCAGCTTGGGGCTGAGGACTTTTGATCATCATGGCAGTGGGGAAAGCATCAGAAGTGAGGAACACCAAGTTTCTCTGGGCTCAGCCTTTTGTATCTTCTAACCTGGGAAATCATGTCATTGATGCATTCACCTTAGCTACAACTCTACCTAGAACTTACCCTGGTATTCATTCCACATCTCCTGCGTCAAGGCTCCAAGTTTCAGGTCCCAGATTTTATGACTATGGCACATATATCCTGCCCTAGTAACATTGCAGACTGCTAAAGTAAAAGGGCTTTTTAGGGTGACCTGCATAGGACATGCCCCTGGCAACTAGGCATAGGGAATATCTGGGGACTTTATGATTTCTACATCTGATGTGATCTGCTGTGGGACTTACTATCTCCACCTAGACCAGCACAACCTTTAGTATTAGATCCTCTGAACTTTAATATATCTTTCAAGGTTTAGTTGAAACCAACCTGGCTAGTTTAAGCAGAAAGCAACCTGGCTAGTTTAAACAGAAAAGAATTCATATTAGGAATTAGGTAATACAAATTATCAGGGAGGCTGAGAATGACTTCAGGAATGACTCCAAACTGTCCCACCATGGTAGCTACCCATTTTTGCCACAATCAGGAAGGTAAGAGATCAGGACATCATCACTGTACCTATTAAGCTCAACAACACACTGCTGTGGCTGTGATTCAGGAATTGGCAGTCACCATTGCTGTCCCTGAAACAGCCTCTCAACCCCCACAAGGCTAGTGACTAGACCCTGCAACCCTGCTGTAGAGACTCCTCGTACCTCTGCTGCCATACTTCAGCAGCAGCAGCAGGTGGGTGGCCTCCACCTCATTTCACCTTCCAAATCTTGGCCGTGACTTTTTAACTCTCCAGATTCTGCAGCACAGTAAGGGACACTAGAAGGAGATGGGAATGGATACTGAGTGCCAATTGACAATCCCCAGCACACCCAGCAGCATGAATGGCACAGCAACGTGTCACTGAATCTAAAACTTAGAACCTCCAGAATACAAAGTAGAGAATTGAAAATTGCTGGCTGGGGACAGTGGCTCATGCCTGTAATCCCAGCACTTTGTGAGGCCGAGGCAGGTGGATCACCTGAGGTCAGGAGTTTGAGACCAGCCTGGCCAACATCGCGAACCCCCGCACCTTAGCCACTAAAAATACAAAAATTAGGCTAGGCATGGTGGCTCATGCTTGTAATCCCAGCACTTTGTGGGGACAAAGGAAGGTGGATCACCTGAGGTCAGGAGTTTGAGACCAGCCTGGCCAACACAAAACCCCTCTCTACTAAAAATACAAAAAAATTAGCTGGGACCTATAGTCCCAGCTACTCGAGAGGCTGAGGCATGAGAATCGCTTGAACCCAGAGGCAGAAGTTACAGTGAGCAGAAATGGTGCCACTGCACTCCAGTCTGGGTGACAGCAAGACTCCATCTCAAAAAATAATAATAATTAAATAAAAATAAAAATATAAAAATTAGCTGGGTGTGGTGGCACCAACTGTAATCCCAGTTACTTGGGAGGCTGAGACATAAGAATTGCTTAAGCCTGGGAGATGGAGGTTGCTGTGAGCTGAGATGGCACCACTGCACTCCAGCCCGGATGACAGAGCAAGACTGTCTAAAAAAAAAAAAAAAAAAAGACCAGGCTGGGTGTGGTGGCTCACGCCTGTAATCTCAGCACTTTGGGAGGCCAAGGCAGGCGGATCACCCGAGGTCAGGAGTTCAAGACCAGCCTGGCCAACATGGTGAAACCCTGTCTTAAAAAAAAAAAAAAAGAAAGAAAGACCAGATGCAGTGGCTCATGCCTGTAATCCCAGCACTTTGGGAGGCCGAGGAAGGTGGATCATGAGGTCAGAAGATCGAGACCTGTGTTTTTTGTACTAAAAATACAAAAAATTAGCTGGGTGTGGTGGCACGCACCTGTAGTCCCAGCTACTCAGGAGGCCGAGGCAGGAGAATTGCTTAAACCTGGGAGGCAGAGGTTGCAGTGAGCTGAGATCACACCACTGCACTCCAGCCTCAGTGACGGAACAAGACTCTGTCTCAAAAAAAAAAGAAGATTTTCTAAGGGATGACTTTTTGGAAAACAAGTAACCCTATCTTCCCAAAGGGAAATGAGAAAGTGTTGCAGCAGGCACTATTTGTTTCCCTTGCCTCATCCTGAATTGTTTCGATTTAAGACATCATAGACTATTTGGAGCTATTTATTGGTTTCTACATTGCCAGAGTAATTGATTGAAGTATCAGGGTATAACCCCTTCTCTGGTAACTGACACATTATTGAGTACTGACTAATGCTGGGAGACAGCTTCTGTCAAGAAGTTGACCTTCTGGAGTGCTACAAAGGATACATTCATGAAAACCTAGTGGTTAGGGACAAACTGTGAATACCCACGGGGTGACTTTTGCACTATAAAAAAGCAAAAAACAAGCAGGGCGCAGTGGCTCACATCTGTAACCCCAGCACTTTGGGAGGCTGAGGTGGGCGGATCACCTGAGGTCAGGAGTTCGAGACCAGCCTGATCAATATGGTGAAACCCCATCTAAGAAAAAAAAAAAAAGAAA
This sequence comes from Sapajus apella, assembly GCF_009761245.1. Classification (NCBI taxonomy): domain Eukaryota; kingdom Metazoa; phylum Chordata; class Mammalia; order Primates; family Cebidae; genus Sapajus; species Sapajus apella. The sequence continues at coordinate 4,467,441 of NW_022437002.1, read as the reverse complement.
AAAAACAGGCTGGGCGAGGTGGTTCACACCTGTAATCCTAGCACTTTGAGAGGCTGAGGCAGGCGATCACTTCAGGTAAGTTGTTCGAGACCAGCCTGGCCAACATGGCAAAACCCTGTCTCTACTAAAAATACAAAAAAAAAAAAAAAAAGAAAAGAAAAAAATTAGCTGGGTGTGGTGATGTGTGTCTGTAATTACAGCTACTCAGGAGGCTGAGGCAGGAGAATTGGTTGAATCTGAGAGGTGGAGGTTGCAGTAAGCTAAGATCACGACACTGCACTCTAGCCTGAGTGACAGAGTGAGACTCTGTCTCAATAAATAAATAAATAAATAAATATTCAAAAAGCAAAAAACAACCCCCCTACCCCTAACATCAGGGCATGTTCTGGCCTGACAGTGCCCTGTAGAAGCACTTGCTCTAACTGGTTAAAGGGACAGTGTCATGATACCAGCAGGCTCCAAGTTCCTAATGGTACAAGTACCTGACCCAGGATAGGATACTATTGACTTATTTCTCACCAAACCATGACAGTGCTCCCACCAATATATGCACAGAGCTAAGAGCTGTGCTTGAGTAGGATGGGGAGCATGCGCCCTTTCATGGCAATGCTTTGCATGAAAACCTAGCAGGAGAGTGGTATAGCTTGCTGTGTCCCCACCCGAATTTCATCTGGAATTGTAGCTCCCACAATCCCCACGTGTTGTGAGAGGAACCCGTAGGAGATAATTAAATAATGGGGCAGGATGCTGTTCTCATGATAGTGAATAAATCTCAGGAGATCTGATGGTTTTATAAAGCGTAGTTCCCCTGCACACACCCTCTCACCTGCAACTATGTAAGATGTGCCTTTGCTTCTCCTTCACCTTCCATCATGATGGTGAGGCCTCCCCAGCCATGTGGAACTCTAAGTTCATTAAAACTCTTCTACTTTAAAATTACCCATTCTTGGGTATGTCTTTTTTAGCAGTGTGAAAACAGACTAATACAGAGAGAAATGAGGATGTCCCGTTTTCTAACCTGTGGGAATGTATTCCTCAAGTGATGGAAGTTAGTAACGATCAGCTGTTTTTCTACCTTAGGTGGCCCAATCCATAGGCTGTGAAAAAGAAGTTTCTAGGGAAGAACATAAGGGTGGCACTTTGTGATGATACTCAGCAGGCTTCTCCATGGGTCTGTTCCAATTGCAATGTCTTCTGTGTGGATGATGCATTTACAAGATGTTCGCTTTCATAACTTGGTGCCTATGGATTGTAGATAGAGATGCACAGAGGCCATTAGTCCCTCCAGAGATTGGGTAAAAGTAAATCATTGAGGGCAGGTGCAGTGGCTCACACCTATAATCCCAGTACTTTGGGAGGCCAAGGTGGGCAGATCATGTGAGGTCAGGAGTTTGAAACCAGCCTGGCCAACATGGTGAAACCCCATCTCTACTAAAAATACAAAAATTAGCTGGACATGGTGGAGGGTGCCGTAATCCCAGCTACTCAGGAGACTGAGCCAGGAGACTCGCTTGAACCCAGGAGGCAGAGGTTGCAGTGAGCCGAGATTACACCATTGTACTCCAGCCTGGGCAACAAGAGTGAAACTCCATCTCAGAAAAAAAGAAAAGTAAATCATTGAACAAAGTCATCACAGGACAATATATATTCCCTCAGACTGAAGAAGGACATGACAACCATAGCTGCATGTTCAGGGCATGGAGTGCATATGGACATAACCAGCCACCGGATTGTATACATTGGCTATATTTGATTCCCATATGGAGAAGATAGAAAAAGGCTACACCCCCTCACTAAGACTGTCTCTGTTGCTCCCCACAGCAGGCAGGGCCAGGATAATTGCAAATGCACTATACCTGTAGCCACCCTGGAAAGTCACAGAGCATTTTCTGATGTCCGGAAAAAGGCCACCAATAAAACTTCTCCAGTCAGCATTCAGGCAGGATAGGCAATGAATAAAACTGAGGACATTGAGGCTGTCACCGGGGAGACACACTACTGTTGCCTTCAGGACTTGGGATGTGTGTGGTCTATTACAGGGCCATTTATGAGGAGGTTGTCATGGCAGCTGCTGTGGTGCTAAGCTTAAAACCACAGATACTATTCCATTTTTTTTTTTTTTTCCCAGAAACAGGATCTCACTCCATCCCCCAGCTGAAGTGCAGTGGTGCAATCATAGCTCACTGTAGCCTCAAACTCCTGGCCTCACTCTCAAAGTGATCCTCCCACTGTGGCCTCTCAAAGTGCTGGGATTACAGGTGCAAGCCACAGTGCCCAGCCTTCTTACATTTTTTCTATTGTAATCTCTGTATTTACTGTGGCCAGCCACTGTCAACATCTGTCCTAATTAGGAGTACTCAGAGCAATAGTGAGCCACCTGAGGAACGATACACAATTCACCTCTTCTCAGGGATTTCCTAAGTTTCCACTGACAGTGGATGCGTGTGATACTTGAATAATAGAGTCAGGAGCAGCTGGGCACTTCCCAAAAAGATGCAAGAATAGAAGCTGCCCACCTTGTCAGGAGGCATCTGATTTGTCAGGAGCAATATGGTAGAGTGTGGATAACTTGTATTGTAACAGATGTGTGCTCCACCTGCCTTCATCCAACAAGGCACTACAATTCCTTGTGTGTAAATGATACCAAAGGCAAAGCCATCCCCTCTGCATCTCCAGGTTCTGGGCCACCATTTCTCCTTTCCTGGGAGGAATCATGAAGTGGTCACCACAAAAACATGTTGCACCTCAATGGAAGTCAGTGTTTATTTGTTTGTTTTTAAAGATGGGGTCTCCCTATGTTGCCTAGGCAGGAGCACAGTGGTTATTCACAGGCATAATCCCACTGCTGATCAGCACAGGAGTTTTGACCTGCTCTGTTTCCAACCTGGGCCAATTCACCGCTCCTTAGGCAACCTGGTGGTCCCCTGCTCCCAGAAAGTCACCATATTAATGCTAAACTAAATGTAGACACCCAATCAGCATAGTGCATTACAACCCAGAACTCCTGGGCTCAAGTGATCCTCTTGTCTCAGTTTCGTGAGTGCCGGGTCTGTCCCGCAGACCCAGGCTGAGTGACAGATGCAAGGAGTACTCAGACACAGGTATCTGGTGAAAGAGTGGCTGGGGGACTGCCGAAGAGGGAGCAGCCTGGATAAGCTGGAACTGCTCGCTTTTATTCAGTACAGACATAATGCCAAAAGCCTGGAGCCAACACAATCTGTAGGTAATTAACGTTGTCACCTTTGCAGGGAGCAATGTCACACTTGGATGATCAAAGGTCGGTTTCTGGACAACAAAATAAACGAGCCTATTTAGATAAACTCCCCTATATTTCCTTGCACCTGCTTCTTGCCCTCTGCCTCAGGGTAGGAGAACAGCTGCCTTCAGCTTACTCTCCCAAAGCATTGCAGAGCCTTCTGACCTTTCAAAAGTTTCGCCTCTTTCCCTATAGCTTCTTCTACCACTCTGACCAATCCCCCCACACTGAGTAGCTGGGACTACAAGGCACATGCCACCGCGCTCAGCCAGGCTTTGTTATTAATATCAGTTTAGGCTGTAATTGATGTCCTTGCATGGTGTCACACGTCTGTAGTCCCAGCTACTCGAGAGGCTGAGGTGGGAGGATCATTTGAAACCAGGAGTTCAGCACTAGCCTGGGCAACATAGTAAGACCCTGTCTCTATAAAAAATAAAAAATTACTCAGGCATGGTGTCACATGCTTGTGATCCCAGCTACTCAGGAGGCTGAGATGGGAGGATTGCTTGAGCATGGGAGGTCAAGACTACAGTGAGCTCTGATTGTGCCACTGGACACAATCCAGCCTGCATGACAGACTGAGGCCTCAAAAAAAAAAAATCCATTTAATCCAAGGGCAACTCTGGGTTGACCTGCCAATGTAAGGTGTTCACATTTATTCCTAGGTGTACGCATTTTCCCCTGGATTAGATACAGTGGCCACTGCCTCCTGAGTCAATTCCAAATGCCCTCTCAATCTATATTTTACTCTCAGTTGAAACCCTGACTTTATAGAAACTGTTATAGGTGGACTTTTAGACAGTATGGCAGGCACAGGAGTGGTCCTCTGGTGTGACTGCCTCAATTTGGTGGTTGCTGTTTGATTGTACTTTTTATTACGGAGAATTTTTAATATACAAAGTACATTTATTGTAAATATCCTTTATGAGATAAAGGAAGTTCTATTATGGGACAGAAAGACTTAACAGCAGGGCTGCAACCCATTCCCTCTCTTTCCTGGGGTCTGGGGAAAAAGAAATGATCCTGGTCAAATCTTATAAACATACTACTAACTCATACCCTTAGTAAACACATGAATAGAATTTACTGGCCAAAAAATAACTGAAAATCCTTATTTATGAAATGTTCTTAACCGGATATACCTGGTCTATCTAGGTTGCTTACTATACATAACCCTGGAACTTACAGATTTATGGGGAACTTGGCTAGTCAGAAAATGGAGGATAGTCATATAAACTGTGTAATTAAGTGAATATAAGATGGAGATGTTCCATAACTAAAGTGTTGCCCTTTGTATTAGTAATGGCATCCACTCCTCTTTCTTGGCCTTGCTTCTGCATGCCCCACAGCTGGGCCCCACCCCGGCCACACCAGCCTCAGCGTCACTACGGAATCCTCTGCTGAAAGTTGCTGCAGTTTCCCATTCCAGGGCCCTTACGGCTTCTGGGCCCACCCGCTGCACCAGCGTCATCTACCATTTGATGTTTTCTCAGAGAAGATGCAATTTGCTAATAATTTGTTTAGGATTTTTGTACTGATATCCATGATTGAGACTGATCCTTCCTTTTTATTCTTGTCATATTCTCACCAGGTTTGGTTTCATGGTTATGATGCAGCACAGGTGAGCCCTGTCCTGTATCATAACCATGACACCAAACGGTGCTTTTAAAAAGTCTTGAAGCAACTTTTATCAAAGCAGCAGTGCACAGCAGCAGCAGAGGTAATGACTCCTTGCAGAGCAGGGATACCCCATAAGCAGTGTGCCCAGATTAGCAGCTCAGAGGCAGGCTTGCACTCGTATTTTTACTTTTAATTATATGCAAATATAATCTTTGCATATAAAATAATAAGGGGAGTTTGTGCAGAAATTTCTAGGAAAAGGGTGGCAAATTCCTGGTTATCAGGTTCATTGCCATGAAAAGGGCGGTAAATTCTGGGTATTGCCATGGCAATGGTAAACTGACGAGACATACGGGTAGGCATGTTATATGGAAAGCTGTTTCTGCCCCAGATCTGTTTTAGCTAGTCCTCAATTTTGTCCAGCATCTGAGCCCCAGCTCCTGAGTCCAGTCCTGTCTCCTACCTCTGTTATGCCAACTTCACGCAATGCACTGGAGAGTTCTTACTTTTTCTCTTCTCTGGAAGAATTTGTATAGGATGGTAATTACTCAGTCTCTGCCGCAGTCTACTTTTTGACTACTCAACATCCACACTTATTCTTCCTCCAAAATATAAAACACATTTATTTTCCCCCGAGGGGTAATTTAAAGTCCTATAGAAGTTACTGCATCATACTTAAAGTCTCTGTATGACATGAAGTCTTCTCCATCAAATTCAGATGTGTGAAGACGTTATCTGTCTATCATTCAACACTCCCAATATACAATAATAGAGAAGAAAGGATGACTACAGCTTTTTAAAAATCTATCATTCAGCCAGGTGCAGGGCTCTCGCCTGCAATCCCAGCACTTTGGGAGGCAGAGGTGGGTGGATCATCTGAGGTCAGGAGTTTGAGACCAGCCTGATCAACGTGCTGAAACCCCATCTCTACTGAAAATACAAAAATTAGCCAGGCATGGTGGCACATGCCTGTAATCCCAGCTACTTGGGAGGCTGAGGCAGGAGAATCGCTCGAACCCAGGAGGCAGAGGTTGCAGTGAGCCTCGATTGAGCTGTTGCGCTTCAGCCTGGCAACAAGAGCAAAACTCTGTCTGAAATAAATAAATTAATTAAATAAAAACCTATCATTCAAAAAGCAGAGATTATTTTTGTTTGTTTGAGACAGGATCTTGCTCTGTCACCCAGGCTGGAGTGCGGTGAGCATCAAGGCTCACCGCAGCCTCCACCTGCCCAGCTAAAGGGATCCTCCCTCCTCAGCCTCCTGAGTAGGTGGAACTACAGGTATGCATCACCATGCTCAGCTAATTTTTAAATTTTTTGTAGAGACAAGGTCTTGCTATATTGCCTAGGCTGGTCTCAAGCTCCTGGGCTAAAGCTATCCTCCCACTTTGGCCTCCCAAAGTGTTGGGATTACAGGCATGAACCACTGTGACCTGCTGGTTGTTAGTTCTTGATCAGCCAATTAGCCAGCCCCTGGATGGAATCTCTGGAAGGATCTTCCTAGTCCACTGTTCTCTATGTCCACCTCCAGAGGGGCATTGGAGAAAATGTTCTTGGCCGCTGCCCGGCCATGCAAGTTATTAATCTCTTAACTCTTGGCTTTAAACCCACTGTCTATGCTCTGCTTTGTAGTGCCAGAGCTGAAACTGAAAACCACCATTCTTTTTTTCAGCTGCCAGTGGAGTACACCAGAGGGAAACTGCAAAGCCAGAAGGTCCTGTCTACTTCCTATACCTGTCAATATCCCCTCAGCGATGATTTTTCACCCGGTAGCTGCAGTTTATTCCAGTATCAGCAGTTGATTTGTTTGCACTTCTCTACCGTTCACAGAATCGTCAACCTCACTGTGGTCCCCTCAAAGACACCTGGTCACTGCCAAGCAGCCTCCTCTCCTCAGATGTCAGGGTTCCAGCTAGAGCTGCCAGACTTAGCAAAGAAAAACAGGGAGCATCAGTTAAATTTGAATTGTAGACAAACAATAAATAATTTTAAAGTATACCTATGTTTCAAATCTCACGTGGTGTATAGTTAGACTAAAATTATTCATTAGTTGTCTGGGCACGGTGGCTCACGCCTGCAATCCCAGCACTTTGGGATGCTGAGGCAGGTGGATCACCTGAGATCAGGAGTTCAAGACCAGCCTGACCAACATGGTGAAACCATCTCTAGTATAAACACAAAATTAGCTGGGTATGGTGGTGTATGCCTGGGATCACAGCTACTTGGGAGGCTGAGGCAGGAGACTCACTTGAACTCAGGAGACGGAGGTTGTGGTACACCGAGATCGTGCCACTGCACTCCAGCCTGGGCGACAAGAGAAAAACTCCATCTCAAAAAATAAAAAAATTAAAAATTAAAAATTAAAATAAATTATTCATAGTTTATCTGAAATTCTAACTTAAAGGGGTGTCCTGTATTTTACCTTGCAATCTTAGTTCTAAACTGAAATAATTTCACCCTCTTCTAAATTGAAATAATTTCACCGTCTTCCCTATGATTCTCAGACATAAGGGTGGCAGCTACTTCTTCCAGTTATTGTTTTTATGATACTTTAGTTTCCCTTTTTGTCTTTGGTTCTCTAATACCTGTTTAAAATGTTTATATTGCTGGGTGTGGTGGCTCACACCTGTAATCCCAGCACTTTGGGAGGCTGAGGCAGGTGGATCATGAGGTCAGGAGTTCGAGACCAGCCTGACTAACATTGTCTCTACCAAAAATTAAAAAATTAGCTGGGCGTGGTGGCACGCACCTGTAATCCCAGCTACTCAGGAGGCTGAGGCAGGACAATCACTCGAACCCAGGAGATGGAGGTTGCAGTGAGACAAGATTGCACCATGGCACTCCAGCCTGGGCAACAGAGCAAAACTCTGTCTCAAAAAAAAAAAAAAAAAAAGTTTTTATTAGAGACCAGGAACGGTGGCTTACACCTGTAATCCCAGCAGTTTGGGAAGCCAAGGTGGGTGAATTGCCTGAGGTCAGGAGTTCAAGACCACGCTGGCCAACATGGTAAAACCCTTGTCTCTATTAAAATACAAAAAATTAGCGGGATGTAGTGCACATGCCTGTTATCCTAGCTACTTGGGAGGCTGAGGCAGGAGAATTGCTTAAACCCGGGAGGCAGAGGTTGCAGTAAACTGAGATAGTACTGTTGCACTCCAGCCTGGGCAACAGAACAAGACTCTGTCTCAGAAAAAAAATTATATTAGTTGAGCACAGTGGCTCATGCCTGTAATCCCAGCTCTTTCGGAGGCCGAAGTGGTGGGAATCACCTGAGGTCAGGAGTTTGAGATTAACCTGACCAACATGGTGAAACCTCGTCTCTAATAAAAATACAAAAATTAGCCAAGTACAGCCAGTGCCCGACTTACGACCACGATTGGTTCCGACAGACAGGTCGTAACACGATTTGGTCGTAAGTTGAGTAGGCTATATGTACAGTCCTGTGAAATGATGTTATAAAAATCTTTAAGTCGTATTTTATCATAATTTTCTTTCATTATTGTTATATATCATAATTTTCTTTGTTCATTTTATGCCATTTTTATCATCTCTACATCATTTTGTTTCTTATTTTTACATTTGTCAGGTTTAAGTAAAACACTGCATTACCAGTACAACTGGTTTAATATTTGCAAAACATACAAAATTACAAAATACAGGTGCATACAAAAATACAAAATACAGGTGTAAAAAATATCATAGGAAACATTGTCCCAATTGCAAAACATATCAAAATATATAAACATGTACGAAACATTTTATTGGCCGCTGGTGCTTGGCTGCGGATCGTTGATGTCGTCATCTGAGGCAGCAGTTGGGGTTACCGGAGTTGGTTTCATAAACATGGTGAGCTTTGTCTGAATTGTATGTTTCTTTTTTTCTTCATAAATTTCACGATATGGACGAAACACATAGTGCGTCATCCATTCAATCCTTGCAAATCGTTCCATGTTTGGGTCCATTGCTTCGAAATGTATAAGAAGTTTATTGGGGGGCCGGGCGCGGTGGCTCAAGCCTGTAATCCCAGCACTTTGGGAGGCCGAGGCGGGTGGATCACAAGGTCAAGAGATCGAGACCATCCTGGTCAACATGGTGAAACCCCATCTCTACTAAAACTACAAAAAATTAGCTGGGCGTGGTGGTGCACGCCTGTAATCCCAGCTACTCAGGACGCTGAGGCAGGAGAATTGCCTGAATCCAGGAGGCGGAGGTTGCGGTGAGCCGAGATCGCGCCATTGCACTTCAGCCTGGGTAACAAGAGCGAAACTCCGTCTCAAAAAAAAAAAAAAAAAAAAAAGAAGTTTATTGGGAGGGGTTTGATGAAAAATATCCAAGACACAAAACACAAATTGCTGTACCGAGTCTGGGATAACAGTTGAAGTGGTGCACGTGGAGATGGTAGTGCTGCCGAAAGCTGGTTCACACTGTCATACACCCAGCTGGGCAACGTTTGTGCTGCCAGATGCGGAGCAGTTGTGGCTAGTGATTGTGGTTGTAAAGTCGAATGGTCGTAAGTTGCATAGGTTGTAAGTCAATCAATAGCTGTATGGTGGCCTGCGTCTGTAATCCCAGCTACTCAGGAGGCTGAGACATGAGAATCACTTGCACCCTGGAGACAGAGGTTGTGGTGAGCAGAGATCGCACCGCTGCACTCCAGCCTGGGCAACAGGGCAAGATTCTGTTTCAAAAATAATAATAAAATAAAATGTATATTAAATTATTTCTTAAAATAATTGCTGTCATATTGGATCCTGACTGATAAACCAGCACAGCCCACTTCTTGCTGATGTGAATTCCAGGGACCCAGGAATGACCTTAAAGGCTGAAAATTCAGATTTTTACCAGCCAGGCTCACAGCGTTGTGTTGCAATATGTTTGCTCAGAAATTTACTAGGTTTTGGCCGAGCGCTGTGGCTCATGCCTGTAATCCCAGCCCTTTGGGAGGCCAAGGCGGGCAGATCACAAGGTCAGGAGTTCGAGACCAGCCTGGCCAATATGGTGAAATCCCATCTGTACTAAAAATACAAAAATTAGCTGGGCGTGGTGGCACGCGCCTGTAGTCCCAGCTACTTGTGTGGCTGAGGCAGGAGAATCGCTTGAACCAGGAGGTGGAGGTTGCAGTGAGCCGACATTGTGCCACTGACTCCGGCCTGGGTGACAGGGCAAGACTCCATCTCGAAAGAAAGAAAGAAAGAAATTTAGTAGGTTTTGAAGTCGGGCACAGTAGCATGCACCTGTAGACCCAGATACTTGGGAGGCTGAGGCCAGAAGATTACATGAAGCCAGGAGTTGGAGGCTAGCCTGAGCAACATGGTGCGATTCATCTCTAAAAACCACACAAACAAAAAAAGGTAGTAGGCTTCTAGCCTCTTTGCTTCTAATAAATATGCTTCTATGTCAAAATGGCTACAGCCCAAACTCTCCTCTAGACATAGTTTTAAAGCCTGATAATTGTTGCCTGTGTTTCTGATCTCTGAGCTGTGTCCATCAGCCCCTCTCCATGACCACCTCCGCAGTCTCCTTGAAACAATAGGTGAGCTCATTCCCGAGTGCTGCCAAGTGAAAGGTGTTTTTTAAAAGTCTTGGAGCCACAGTTTTAACTCCTTCAAGGGTGCTCCCTTGCTGCCATCATTAATAACCTATCCAATTTGGGACAAATACAACAATGTGGAACTGGTGGAAAGACAGACATATAAATTAATGAAACAGAATTTAACGTTCAGAAGTAAACCCAAACATCTATGACTAAAGAATTCCAACAAAAGTCAAGACCAATGGGGAAGAATAGTCTCTTCAACAAAGGGTCCTGGTACAACTGAAAACCACATGCAGAAGACTGAAGTTGGATCCCTACCTCATTCCATATGCAAAATTTACTCACAATGGGTCACTGGCCTAAATATAAAAGCCAAAACTATAAACTCTTGGAAGAAAACATAGGTGACCACTGTGAAAAACAGTTTGGTGGATTCCTCAAAAGTTTAAGCATAGGATTAGCATATCACCCAGCAATTCCACTCTTAGGTGTATACCCAGGAGCAATAAAAATATATGGCCACGCACTGTGGTTCATGCCTATAATCCCAGTACTTTGGGAGGCTGAGGCAGGTGGATCACCTGAGGTCAGGAGTTTGAGACCAGCCTGACCAACATGGTGAAACCCTGTCTCTACTAAAAATACAAAAAATTAGCCGGGTGTGGTGGCACACACCTGTAACCCCAGCTACTTGGGAGGCTAAGGCAGGAGAATCGCTTGAACCCAGGAGGCGGAGGTTGCTGTGAGCCAAGATTGTGCCATTGCACTTCAGCCTGGCAACAAGAGTAAAATTCCATCTCAAAAAAAAAAAAAAAAAAAAGAATTCTTACAACTTGGCCAGGCATGGTGGCTCAAGCCTATAATCCCAACACTTTGGGAGGCGGAGGCGGGAGGATGACTTAAGGCCAAGATTTCAAGACAAGCCTGGGATACATAGCAAGACCCCATCTCTACAAAAAATTTAAAAATTCGCTGAGGGCCGGGCATGGTGGCTCAGGCCTGTAATTAAAGCACTTTGGCGGCCACGGCAGACGAATCACCTAAGGTCGGGAGTTCAAGACCAGTCTGACCAACATGGTGAAACCACATCTTTAAAAAAAAAAAGAGGGGCCGGGCGCGGTGGCTCAAGCCTGTAATCCCAGCACTTTGGGAGGCCGAGGCGTGTGGATCACGAGGTCAAGAGATCGAGACCATCCTGGTCAACATGGTGAAACCCCGTCTCTACTAAAAATACAAAAAATTAGCTGGGCATGGTGGCACGTGCCTGTAATCCAAGCTACTCAGGAGGCTGAGGCAGGAGAATTGCCTGAACCCAGGAGGCGGAGGTTGCGGTGAGCCGAGACCGCGCCATTGCACTCCAGCCTGGGTAACAAGAGCGAAACTCCGTCTCAAAAAAAAAAAAAAAAAAAAAGAAAGAAAAAGAAAGAAAAAAAAGAAAAATTAGCTGAGCATGGTGACACATGCCCATAGTCTCAGCTATTTGGGAGGCTAAGCGGGGAGAATCACTTGAGCCCAGGAACTGGAGGCTGCAATGAGCTATGATTGCACCACTGCACTCCAGCCTGGTGACAGAGCAAGATTCTGTCTCAAAAACAAACTCTTAAACTCAATAACAAAAAGAGACCAGGAGTTTGAGACCAGCCTGGGCAACGTGTTGCAGAATATGTAAAGAACTTGCCCATTTTAAAATGGGCAAAGGACTTGAATAGACATTTCTCAAAAGAAGACATATAAACGTCCAATACATACATGAAAAGATGCTCAACATCATTGGTAATTAAGGAAATGTAAATCCAAACCATAATGAGATACCACTTCACACTCAACAGGATGACCTTAATCAGAAAAACAGGCCAGGAGCAGTGGCTCAAGCCTGTAATCCCAATACTTTGGGAGGCCAAGGCAGGCGGATTGCTTGAGGTCAGGAGTTCAAGACTAGTCTGGGCAACATGGCGAAACCCTGTATCTACAAAAAATACAAACATTAGCTGGGCATGGTGGCATGCATCTGTGATCCTGGCTGAAGTGTGAGGATGACTTGAGCCCAGGAGGCGGAGGTTGCAGTGAACCAAGATTTTGCCACTACATTCCATCCTGCGTGACAGAGTGAGACTCTGTCTCAAATAAATAAATAAACAAACCAAACAGATAATAACAAGTATTGGCAAGGGTAGAGGACAAAGCAATTCTTTTCTGGATGTTAATCCACCATGTTGACTTCCGATTAACCTCAGTTCCAGGAAAGCCTCTAAGATTTCTAGTTTATTGTTCCTTGTGTAAGATTACATTCTTGCCACAAATCCTGCCCTTAGGTCAAAATAACCTGCATGTTCTTGTACTTTCCATGAGATCTCCTTTAAGCAATTGTCCTACACACCCCTTCTGAATCACATATGCCCTTTCCCTATGGTAAATAAGCCCTGGGTTCGGGGGGTAATGGCACAGTTAACCATTATCTTGTCTCACTGCTGCCCAAGACACAGACATGGCTTCTGTTTGTAAGTCCCTTTTAAATGGCTCTTAATGAAAAACTGAATATGTCAGCCTCTCCAGCCTCTCAGCTTCCTCGAACTTTCAGGGAGGTAGGCTTGCCTACTGTGGAACAGCAAGGATGTGGAGAAATGGAAACACCTGTACATTGCTGGTGGGAATGTAAAATGGTCCAGCAACTGTGAAACACAGTTTGGTGGGTTCCTGTTAAAGTTAAACATGGCTGGGCGCAGTGACTCATGCCTGTAATCCCAGAACTTTGGGAGGCCGAGGCGGGCAGATCACCTGAGGTCAGGAGTTCAAGACCAGCCTGACCAACATAGAGAAACCCTATCTCTACTAAAAATACAAACTTAGGCAGGCGTGGTGGCTCATGCCTGTAATCCCAGCTACTTGGGAGGCTGAGGCATGAGAATCACTTGAACCCGGGAGGGGTAAGTTGTGGTGAGCCAAGATTGTGCCATTTCACTACAGCCTGGGCAAAAAGAGTGAAACTCTGTCTCAAAAAAAAAAAAAAAGTTAAACATAGGATTACCATATGACCCAGCAATTCCACATTTAGGTATATACCTAAGAGAAATGAAAACGTATGTCCAGGGTAATGTGTACATTAATGTTTATAGCAGCATTATTTATAATAGCCAAAAGATGGAAACAGGCTAAATATCCACCAACAGGTGAATGAATGTGGCATAGACATAAAATGGAATATTATTCAGCCATAAAGAAGAGCAAAGTATGGATATATGCTACAGCTTGGATAAACCTCAGAAATATGCTAAGCAAAAGAAGTCAAACACAAAAGATCTTTTTTTTTTTCTAAAAAGAAAAAATTAAAATAGGCCAGGCAGGGCGGCTCACGCCAGTAATCTCAACACTTTAGGAGGCCAAGGTGGGTGGATTGCTTGAGCTCAGGAATTCAAGACCAGCCTGGGCAACATGGTGAAACTCTGTCTCTACAAAAAGTACAAAAAGTAGCAAGGTGTGGTGGCATGCACCTGTACTCCCAGCTACTTGGGAGCCTAAGGTGGAATGATCACTTGAGCCTGGGAGGTCAAGTCTGCAGTGTGCTATGATCACACCGCTGTACTCAAGCCTGGGTGACAGAGTAAGACCTTGTCTCCAAAATAAATAGATAAATAAATAAATAAAATAGAATTGAGGTCTCACTATACTGCCCAGGCTGGCCTCAAACTCTTGAGCTCAAGTAAGCCTCCCGCCTCAGCCTCTGAAAGTGCTGGTATTATAGGTGTGAGCCACCATGCCCAGCCAAAGGTCACTTTTGTATGATTACTTTTATGTAATTTATTTGTTGAGATTCTCCAAAAAACAGAACCAAAAAGAGAGAGAGAGATTGATTTATTATGAGAAATACCTCATGGTGAAACCACCTTTGCAAAAATGATGTCAGTGAGAAAATGATGGCAGTGGGCAAGATCTGATCTAGCCTAGCCAATCGCCCCCTTACTTTTAGCCTTGCTTTGGGAGACATTTAGGTTACAGTGTAAATAATAATAGCCCTTCCCCAAAACACAATCACCTTTGTAAAGCTAATGAGAGACTAGAATAGGAGGAAGAGAGGAGCCTCAATTTTGCTAAAGTAGACATAAATGATTGCTAGCCATTATTTCAGAAGTCACAAGATATACAACTTTCCCAATTACTCCTGCAAATAACATCACTATTGTAGAACCCAAGATTGGCCTTGTGAGATATCGTTTCAGGTTTTTTGCACGTCTGACACCTAGTTCCATCTGGACCCACCTGCTGATAGCTCCTGTAGCACTATCCAGAAGCGATTTGGCATGCAGGAGGATGATTTCCCACACCCCTATAATTACACCCCAACCAATCAGCAGCAAGCACCCATTCCCCTTCCCCCAGACTGCCTTTGAAAAATCCCTAATCTATGAGCCTTTGATGATATTGATTTGAGTAATGACTCCATCTCTTGCATGACATTGAGCGACTGTGTTAAGGCAAAAAACTTCCCTTCCGCCGGCCATGAGGGGCCTGGTTTCAAAGGCAGGAGTTTTCCAGCGCCACGCCTCCAACCATGCCATCATCCAGGAACGTAGAGTTCTTTGCCTGGATTTCTCCTGCGGGCTAGGTAGAGGAATCCAGGTGGGCTTCTGCATCCAAAAAGCCCCCAGAAAGCTCTGGGAGGAATGGGCTCTGTTGTGGACCAAGCAGCCAATCTAGTATCAGAGTCAAAGATCAATCACTCCAGAGGACGTTTCAAAGAACTCCTCTCATTGGATGAGAACATGAATGAGGCGGGAATAACTCCAGGGTGAAAACTCTGCTGCTCCTTAACTATATGGATTCCTTCTTTGGATTCCCACCCACGACAGTTTAGGAGCTGTCTCTCCTTCTCTCTCTTTCTCTCTCTCTGCCTAATAAATTGCTTTTCTGCAAAACTCTTTGGGTCCATGAAGCTCACTGCTCCTCCGGGTCCCCTTTCCCCATTCTTTGGGGTAACAGAGGCCAAGAACCTTGGATTGGGGAATTGGGAGCGTCTTCCAGCTGCCCATTCCCTCCCCCGGTTACATCTTGACCAGACTGGAATTAATTAATCACTTTCTCTACTGCAATACTGTAGTCTTCATTTGTGCAGTGGGCAGGAAGAACCGGTCAGGTTGTTACAATGGAATTATAAAGGCTGAGAAAGTCCATGAGCTGCCATCTGTAAGCTGGAAACACAGAAAATCAGTGGTGTAATTCAAGTCAAAGGCAGTAGAACCAGGAGAGATGAAGGTATAAATCCCAATTTAAGTATAGCATAAAATAAGATGTTCCAGCTCAAGAACTAAGGCAGAAAAGAAGCTGTGGGCTGGGAACAATGGTTCATGCCTGTTCCCATGCATGTCATCCCAGGACTTTGGGAGGCCAAGGTGGGAGGATTGTTTGAGGCCAGGAGTTGGTCTCCAGCCTGGGCAATATAGCAAGACCCCCTCTCTACAAAAACTTTAAAAATTAGCTCAGCATGGTGGCACACACCTGTCATCCCAGCTACTTGGGAGGTTGAGGCAGTGAGTTCAAGGTTGCAGTGAGCTATTGTCAATGAAAAGAATGCTGTAAAATATTTGAAGACATTTATTCTGAGCCAAATATGGGTGACTAATGGTTCATGCCCATGAGACACCCCCAGGAGATCCTGAAAACATGTGCCCAAGGTGGTTGGACTACGGCTTGGTTTTATACATTTTAGGAAGACATAGACATCAATCAATACATGTAAGATGTAACCTTTCTGGTTTGGTCCAGAAAGATAAGACAATTGGAGGTGGGGTGGTGGAGGGACTTCTAGGTCATAGGTAGATTCAAAATTTTTCTTTTCTTTTTTTTTTCCCCCTATTCTGTTGGTCCTGAGGATCCAAAAATATTCTGATTGGCAATTGATTGAAAGAATTTACCTAAAGACCTGGAATCAATAGAAACGAATGTCTCAGTTAAGACAAGGGGTTGTGAAGACCAGAGTTTTATCATGCACGTGAAGCCGCCAGGTAGCAGGCTTCAGAGAGAATAGATTGTGAATGTTTCTCATCAGATTTAAAGAGTCTGTTCTGTCCATCTTTTTTTTTTTTTCTTTTGAGACAGAGTTTCACTCTTGTTGCCCAGGCTGGAGTGCAATGGCATGATCTCGGCTCACCGCAACCTCCACCTCCCAGGTTCAAGACGTTTTCCTGCCTCAGCCTCCCAAGTAGCTGGGATTATAGGCATGTGCCACCATGCCCAGCTAATTTTTTTATATTTTTAGTAGAGATGGGGTTTCTCCATGTTGGTGAGGCTGCTCTCGAACTCCCGACCTCAGGTGATCTGCCCACCTCGGCCTCTCAAAGTGCTGGGATTACAGGCGTGAGCCACCGAGACCGGCTGTTCTGTCCGTCTTAAGGTCTTTGTGTTGATGTTAATCTAGTCAGCTGTGCCTGAATTCTAAAAGGGAGGAGGATATACTGAGGCATGTCGGACTCCCACTTCCCATCATGGCCTGAACAAGTTTTTCAAGTTAACTTTGGAATGCCGTTGGCCAAGGGGAGGGCCCACCAGTTGGTTAAGGGCTTAGAATTTTATTTTTGGTTTACACTATCATTGTGCTGCTGCACTCCAGCATGGGTGACACAGCAAGACCCTATCTCAAAAAGCAAAGCAAAGCAAAGAAAAGAAAAGAAAAGAAAAGAAAGAAGGAAGGAAGGAAGGAAAGAAAGAAAGAAAAGAAAAGAAGCCCTGATTTCTTCCATGCTCTGACTTTTGCTCTAATTAGGCCCTCAACAAATTAGGTTATACGTACCCACACTGGGAAAGACAAACTACTTGACTGAGTCCAGAGATTCAAATACTAGTCTCATCTGGAAACACTCTTAAAGAGACACCCAGAAATAATGTTTAGCCAGATGTCTAGATATCCCCTTATCCAGTCAAGTTGACACATAAAATTAACTGTCACACATGATATATCCAGATAGGCAAATCCATAGGACAGAAAGCTGATTAGCAGTTACCAAGGCATGGGGGGAGGGGGAATGAGCAATAATTACTTAATGGGGATGGGGTATTTTTCTGGGGTGGTAAAAAAAGTTGAAACTGGCCAGGCACAGTGGCTCACGCCTGTAATCCCAGCACTTTGAGAGGCTGAGGAGGGTGGATCACCTGAGCTCAGGAGTTTGAGACTAGCCTGGTCAACATGGTAAAACCCTGTCTCTATTAAAACTACAAACAATTAGCTGGGCATGGTGGTGGGCACCTGTAATTCCCATTACTTGGGAGGCCAAGGCAGGAGAATCGCTTGAACTTGAGAGGTGGATGTTGCAGTGAGCTGAGGTTTTGCCACTGTACTCCAGACTGGATGACACAGCAAGACTGTCTCAAAAAAAAAAAAAAAAAGTTGGAACTAAGGAGAGGTGGTGGTTCTACAACATTGTGAATGCACGAAATGCCACTAAATTGTACACTTTAAAATAGTTAATTGTATGTTACATGACTTTTACCTCAACTTTTAAAAAAGCATAGAAAACTCTTTCCCTGCCATTGTATAGTTATGCAGAGGCAGAGGCTTGGGGGCATTCAAGATTTGGCTTCACCTGTAACCTACCACCATGGCTGAGGAAGACATTGCTGCAGGAGGTGTGTAGACATTAACACTGCTTTCTTTACAAGAGGCTCTGAAGACTGCCCTCAGCCACAATGTCCTAGCACATGCAATTTGGCTTTTGTTTTATGGATTTTTTAATTTTTATTTGACAGGGTCTCACTCTATTGCCTAGGCTGGAGTACAGTGGCCCAATCATGGCCCACTGAAGCCTGGACCTCCTAGGCTCAAGCAATCTTCCTACCTAAGCCTCACCAGTAGCTGGGGCTACAAGTGTGCACCACCACAGTGGCTAATTTTAATATTTTTTGTAGAGACAACATTTTGCCATGTTTCCCAGGCTGGTCTTGAACTCCTGAGCTCCAGCGATCCACTCACCTCAGCCTCCCAAAGTCCTGGGATTACAGGCAGGAACCACTGTGCCCAGCCAAGACTAGGTTAGGTTTCTTAGTGAGAAGGTAGACAGTTGTCTCCTGAGTCCTAAGAAAGTGTTCCCTTTTCCCTTGCCTGAAGAATTTGATCCTCCTTTTTCTTTTATTTTTTTATTTTTTGAGGTGGAATTTCACTCCTGTTGCCCAGGCTGGAATGCAATAGTGCGATCTCTGCTCATTGCAATCTCCACCTCCCAGGTTCAAGCGATTCTCCTGCCTCAGCCTCCTGAGTAGCTGGGATTACAGGTGCCTGCCACTACGCCCAGCTGATTTTTTGTATTTTTAGTAGAGACGAGGTTTCAACATGTTGGCCAGGCTGGTCTCAAACTCCTGACCTCAGGTGATCCACCCATCTCAGCCTCCCAAAGTGCAGGGATTACAGGCGTGAGCCACCATGCCCAGCCTGATCCTCCTTTAATTGGGAAAATTATCCTCATTACAGGGGAAAACAGGTCCCTTTTTGCCCCTTAGCCAGAACCAAAGTCCACACCTAACCTCTCCTAGGGGATGAAAAGTAGACAAATATAGGGCAGAATAGGTCTTCCCAAAGAAAAAAATTATAGGAATTTGCTATTTTATTTAATGAGAAGGCAGGGGACTATTTATGGGGGTGGATTTGGGAGTTTCCCAACTAAGGAAAATCTGAATATAATTTTAGATCAAAACGAATTTATCGATTTGGGTGTACTTACTGGCAATTCTGCACCCAATGTTCTCCCACTGACAGCTGGCAACTGTTATTCTAGAAATTTGAAGTGTTGGTTTATGCAAACCTGGGTATGATTCTGGCCCATCAGTAATTTGTACAACAGTGGAAGTCTCTTGGCATAAATTAGAGGAAGAAATTTAAAGACCTCAGGAGGCAAGAATGATTTACTGAATCTATATATGTATCTTGCTGAGCAACCCAATAATTATGTTCCTTGAAAAGGTCCAGAATTCACCTTCATTACCAAAGCTAGAGGACAATTGATGAAGGAAGTGCCAAAATCATTAAAAAGCACTTTCCTGACCAACCTCTCTAAGCCTATAATAGTTGTGGATGGGTTGACCATTGAAATGGCTCTGACCTCAAGGAGGATGGGAGGATTCTGGGTTGATAGAGGCCATGTGGTGACAGTGAAGTGGCTACATTTTCTGAGGTATATACCCTGGGGTTCGTTGTCATATGCCAGGAAAATTTAGGACACGAACACACAAGAGTTTAGAAGTGGAGGTTTAATAGGTAGAAGAAGAGAAAGATAAACAGCTTCCTCCATAGAGGAAGGGATGTCCAAGTGGAAAGGACTGAGCGGAAAAGGACCAAGCAGAAAAGGACCAGCTGTTGGTAGATGCGCCGAGTTGTATAGTCCAGTTTGAGGAGGCGGTGTCTGACTTATGCAGGGCTCGATTGATTCAATCAGGTATGATGTTTACATAGTGCACAGGAAAGACTCGTGGCCTCACCTTAATCTTTTTTTTTTTTTTTCATGTGAAGGAATTGGGGGGATTTCTTTATTCCTGGAATTTCCCTATCGAAGAGGCTTCACAGTGGAGGCGGTCTGATCAGGGACTGCCTTCCCCAGGAGGCCTCGAGCTCGTACCCTTGCTGTGGGTGCCGGCAGAGCCAGCAGTACAGCTGGCATCTGATTCACACACACTGGTTGCATCTGGAATCTCGGGACACAGGCCCTGGGTCTGGTTCACGGTTAGGATCATGTTGGTCATGATGAAGAGGGAGTTTTCCTCCTGAGCTGGTATCACATAATCGGCCACATCCCAGATCCAGAATCCAAGTTCAGAAGTGTCGGTCACAGCCACGCCCTTGACCTTGGTCGTAACGAAGCTGACCACAGAGTCAGTTTCCTGGTAGCCCTTTTTCCACACAGACACCCACCCGATGACGTAGGCCAGGATGAGCAGCTGCACGGCGCGGTTCATGAGCCCCACTTTGCCCGCTGCGGATGAGCACGATGCGCGGCGTGTCGTACTCGAACAGGAAGGCTGCCAGCGACTGCCAGCTGTCCCCCATGGCCGCGCCGCCCGCTCCCCGTCCCAGGGCAATCTTTTTTTTTTTTTACCTTAATCTTTTTATGCAAATGGGCTTTCCAGTTGATTGGCACCATCTTGTCTGCTCCTTTACGGTATATGTGGCTGGCAGAGAAGGGAAGATGGAGCTGCCATCTTAAACATGTATAGTCCTTAGTTCCTGCCAGCATTCACCCATGCAGACTCCCAGCTTGCAGGCTGCTGTTTGTTAGAAAATGATTTGGGGGGCCGGGCACAGTGACTCACACCTGTAATCTCAGCACTTTGAGAGGCCAGCAGATCACTTGAGATCGGGAGTTCAAGACCAGCCCAGCCAACATGGTGAAACCCCAATTCTACTAAAATTACAAAAATTAGCCAGGCATGGGGGCACACACCTGTAGTCCCAGCTACTTGGGAGGCTGAGACATGAGAATTGCTTGAACCCGGAGGCAGAGGTTGCATTGAGCTGAGATTGCACCACTACACTCTAGCCTGGACCACAGAGCAAGACCCTGACTGGAAAAGAAAAGAAAAAAAGAAAAGAAAAGAAGGAAGGAAGGAAGGAAAAAGAGAGAAAGAAAGGAAGAAAGAAAGAAAGAAAAAGAAAGAAAGAGTGATTTAATGATTTGGGGCTGCTTTTCATTAAAAATAAAAGCCTTACCGAGGACTCCCATACCCTTACTATCTGCCTAATTATTTATTTATTTATTTATTTATTTATTTGAGATGGAGTCTGGCTCTGTCACCCAGGGTGGAGTGCAGTGGCGAGATCTCGGCTCACTGAAACCTCCGCCTCCTGGATTCAAGCGATTCTCCTTCCTCAGCCTCCTGAGTAGCTGGGACTACAGGCGCATGCCACCATGCCCAGCTAATTTTTTTTTGTATTTTTAGTAGAGACAGGGTTTCACTATTTTGGCCAGGCTGGTCTTGAACTCAAGATGACAAGGTCTTGATGACCTTGTCATCTGCCCCCCTCAGCCTCCCAAAGTGCTGGGATTACTGGTGTGAGCCACCATGCCCGGACAGTAATTTCTTCTTAACTCCTGTATCATTCCCCTCTCTGGAGTGGTAACCCTAACTGCTGTTAGTGAGTGTTGATTGACAACTCTTTCTGGCTACTTCCTTCTGAAAAGGGGTGTGGTGTGGGGAACAGCAGCTAGGGCTCCTCCAGGGGTTGATCTAAGGGGTCCTTGGAAGAAAGGTGTGTCCATGCATTGTTCGGTCTGCAGCAGCATTTGGAGTTGGATTGCTTCTAGGCAAGAGGAAACAATCTGAGTTATAATATAGAGCAGACAAAGTCCAAACATTAATATAAAACACATGGTTAGGCGCGGTGGCTCACACCTGTAATCCCAGCACTTTGGGAGGCAGAGGAGGGCGGATCACCTGAGGTCAGGAGTTCAAGACCAGCCTGGCTAACATGGCAAAACCCCGATTGTACTAAAAATACAAAAAATTAGCCGAGCATGGTGGCGCACACCTGTAATCCCAGCTACTCAGGAGGCTGAGGCAGGAGAATCACTTGAACCCGGGAGACAGAGGTTGCAGTGAGATTGCACCATTGCTCTCCAGCTTGGGCAACAAGAGCAAAACTCCATCTCAAACAACAACAACAACAACAACAAAAAAAACACACGAGCAAGAGGGGGGCTTAATAACAGAGCAAACCAGTTCCACAAAGAAGACTGAAATTCATTAAAGAGGGATTGTAGCCATCCAGGGCTGGAGCCTGCATTTCCTCTTAACCTGTCGATGATTTTCACTTGATCATTAAGCACCCGTAAGTTTTCTTCTACTTGACTAGTGGTGTTTCATTTAAACAACGTTTCATTTAAGACTGCACAGGCATCTCATACCTTGGCTGTAAGGATATCTAGGGCCAGTCTAGTCTGTGTTACTACTGAGGCTGAAGAGTCTATGGACTGTTGTTGTGATTCCGTGGCTCCTACTGTTGCCTTCCATCCTTGTTGCATCATAATGGAAATATTAAGTGCTGACCTTTCAAGGAGAGGAATACCAGCAAACCAGAAGGGGCCTCTGGTTATGGAATTCCCCAACCATGATCTTTCTGAGATTGCCATGTGCATGCCCTCTCAATCTTCTCTTTTGGTTAAATCTCCATATGAGGGCCGGGCGCGGTGGCTCACGCCTGTAATCCCAGCACTTTGGGAGGCCGAGGCGGGTGAATCACAAGGTCAAGAGATCGAGACCATCCTGGTCAACATGGTGAAACCCCGTCTCTACTAAAAATACAAAAAATTAGCTGGGCATGGTGGCGCGTGCCTGTAATCCCAGCTACTCAGGAGGTTGAGGCAGGAGAATTGCCTGAACCCAGGAGGCGGAGGTTGCGGTGAGCCGAGATCGCGCCATTGCACTCCAGCCTGGGTAACAAGAGCGAAACTCCGTCTCAAAAAAAAAAAAAAAAAAAAAAAAAAAAAAAAATCTCCATATGAGGGCATGGAAATGATAAGTCTCTTTCTTCGGCATATTCAAGATAGTGCACTTTTTTTGAGAATCGTAATAGGTACCTTTTATTGAAAGCTCACTGTTGCAAAGCAGTCTACATTCATTATCAAATTAAATCATCAAAAAACCCTAAAAGGTAGGTATCAATACCACCGCCCTTTGTGATTGTGCCAGACAATAACTAATAAAATAGGTAAGAATGGCTGTGGGGGAAGTCAGCTGGGTTCTAGTTACAGTCGCATTTCAGGAAATTATTCAACATGCTGACTTTAAAAACCTAAGCGCCTTCTCCATGTGTGCACACAGGGTAGCCCTCTGAAGAGTGATGCTGTAACTTCTTTTTCTCTTTTCCTCTTTTTCTTTTTTTTATTTTTCTTTTATATCTTGGTTCAATTCAGGTATAGAGTGGTGCTGTAACTTCTAGGGTCATGGCTGTGTTAAGGCAGAATGACAGTTCAGCCTCCTCCCAGGCTAGTGCAAAGGGCTCTTCATTCGGATTAAAGCTGTCTCTCCCAGACTGAATTGCCCACCCCACAAAAATCTGCCACGTCCGCACCCCACCCCATCCCACCACAACATGCTGCTGGAGTCCTGGGACCACCCGGGACTGCGGCCCAAATCCTTCCTCGCTTAGGGGAGGGGAGGGGTGTTCCTGCGGGGAGGGGCGGGAAGGGAGGCTTGGGCAAGATTGTGGGATAAGGTCGCCCTGGTGACGCGTAGCGGATCTAAACCCCAGCCTAGTAAAAGTTGCTGTAAATAAAGGTGCTGCAAATAAAGAACGGGGCGGGGCCCGCGGTTGCCAGGGACGCGAACGTCTCGGGGCCGCCACAATGGCTCCCGCTCAGTGGCGGAGCCAGCGTGTCAAGTCCCAGCTGTGCCTCTGGGTCCCACAGCCCCCTCCTCACGTGGCAACTATTGTGGCTACTGGTCTAGGCCGCTCAGCCTCTGGGGTGGGTCCAGGACCCGCTACAGCTGACCTCCGATGCCTTCGGGCGGATGAGCTTTGGTCTTCCGGCTGCTCAGATCTCCCACCCGAAACGCCCCATGCGCTTACCCTCCCCACCACGGAGACCGGGGGCTTTGAATACTGGGGGTCCTCTGCTTCCTCCCAGATGTCAGCTCCGCCTCCGGAATCAACTGAGACTTTGACCAAGATTTTGATTCCATTCCTGGACACGGATTCAGCTGGAGAGCCGCCTCCAGGGCCAGAGCAGTTGCCGACTGCACACGCGGATCTGAATGACAAGCTGACTCGGCAAGAAAGGCTCCCAGAGGTCGTCCCAGTGCTGGACTGGGATCAGAGCCAGACCCTAGCTCGGCCTCCTCGCCCCAAAAGTAAGGTTCAAACTGCAGATCTAGATCAGGCTGCAGATCATCAGGCAGATGAAATACTTGTCCCACCTCTGGATAGAACTCAAAAGTGATGAAGTTTACTGTTTGGCTCAAGAACATGAAGAAGTATCTAGCTCAGTACCGGAGACTTGCAAGGGTTGCGATTGGAACTCCACACGGATTTGTATCAAAACCTCAGTGTCAGAAACAAACTTTGCAGGATATTTAGATTCAAGTATGGATATACCGTATCCCAGCAGCCTGCCTCCAGAACTCCAGGTGAACTCAGATGACCCTCCAGGGCCCCCTGAGCAGGCTGGCTTTTTCAATTTCATCTAGAGCCCGAAACTCAAAATCCAGAGACCCTTGAAGAGATCCAGTCCTCTTCACTCCAGCAAGAAGCCCCAGCACAGCTTCCACAGCTCCCGGAGGAGGTAGAACCTTCAACGCAGCAGGAGGCCCCAGCTCTGCCTTCACAGTCCCTTGAGGGGGTCCACTCTTCTTCAACAGAGCAGGAGGCCCCAGCTCTGCCTTCACAGTCCCTTGAGGGGGTC
>NW_022437002.1:4412084-4442647 GCF_009761245.1 Sapajus apella | reverse complement strand
CAGAGCAGGAGGCCCCAGCTCTGCCTTCACAGTCCCTTGAGGGGGTCTACTCTTCTTCAACAGAGCAGGAGGCCCAGCTCTGCCTTCACAGTCCCTTGAGGGGTTCCACTCTTCTTCAACAGAGCAGGAGGCCCCAGCACAGCAGCTACCTGCCTCTGAAGAGATCGTAGCTCAGCCATCAATACATCATGAGGTAAATGTTCCATTTGAAAGCTGGAATGAAGCTCAGCACTCGCTCTTGCCCAATGTCACAGTCAAACCTGTGGCTATGGAGCCTACAGTAACTCCACAGCCAGGTAAGGAACTTACATCAAGCCAGGAAAAGGCCACAGCTCAGCCTCCACCCTGAAGAGATGGACTCTTCCTCAACCCAATTAGAGGCCTCAGCTCAGACACCAGAGTGCCCTGAGCAGACAAAACCTTCTGCAACCCACCAAGGGACCCTGGGTCAGGAGTTAAGCCTCTGGTCATCCTGTGGAGGCTGAACCTTCCCCGAGAGAGCAGGGAGCCAGCTTAGCCTTCTGAGTCTTCTGGGGAGATTGAAACTTCTCCAGCCCAGGAGATCTCAGCCCAGCCTCCAGACATCATGAAGTAACGGTTTTACCTCAAGGTCAGCATTCAGATTTGCCCAGTCACTGTTAAGCCTCTAGATATGCAGCTCACCATAGCGACATAGCCTACTGCAGAGGTGGAAACTTTTCCAATCCACCAGGAGGCTACAGCTCAGCTCCCAGGGCCAGTTAATAATGTGGAACCTTTCGCCACCCAGCACGGGGGCCCATCTCTGCCTCCAGAGTCATCAGAAAGGCTGGTCCTTTACTAGTTCAACAGGAGACTTCAGTTCAATCTCCAGAACTTATTAAGGATGAGAAACCCTCTCTAGCCCAGCAGGAGGCTGCAGCTGATCATCCACAGACCCCTGAAGAGGCTCCTCCTAAGGAAGTAGAGCCTTCTCCAGTCCAGCAAGAGTTTCCCGCAGAGCCCCTCAGGAGGTTAAACCATCTGCAACCCAGCAGGAAGCCTCAGGTCATACTCCAAAGTCCACTAAAGAGGTCAGTTCTCCCCTGCAGCAGGAGATATCAGCTCAGCCATCAGAGCCACTGAGACGTGGAACCTTCTCCAGTCCTACAGAAGGCCCCAACTCAACTTTTAGAGCCACATCCAAAGTAATTAACTTGCTGGGCATGATGGCTCATGCTTGACTTTCATTTTCTACTAAGTGCTCAAACTGCTTGTCTGCTGTATCCAGGTGTACCATGTGAGACTGGATCTCCTGGACCTGCTTGTGGGTTTGTTGGTACAGGGGTTCCATGTCACCGGCCCAGCTTGGCCTGGATCCAGCTCTGGCTTCCAAGATAGTGCACTTTCTAAAAGGGAACCTAGGTTAGGGATGTTCCCAGATGATACAGCCATGTCAGTGCCATTTAAAAATAATAGGTTGGGGGCCAGGCACAGTGGTTCAAGCCTGTAATCCCAGCACTCTGGGAGGCCGAGGCAGGAGGATGATGAGGTCAGGAGTTCAAGACCAGCCTGGCCAAAATAGTGAAACCCTGTCTCTACTAAAAATACAAAAAATTAGCCAGGCGTGGTGGTGGGCGCCTGTAATCCCAGCTACTTGGGAGGCTGAGGCAGGAGAATCGTTTGAACCTGGGAGGCACAGGTTGCAGTGAGCTGAGATTGTGCCATTGCATTCCAGCCTGGCAACAGTGTGAAAAAAAAAAAAAAAAAAAAAAAAAGCCTGGGAACCATTGCTACTCTAGTGCAGGTTCCTTAGTGTTATTATGCTATTAAACTGAACAAATTGCTCAGGACAGACCCAGCAATTGGTCTTTTTGAACAAATGGGCTGATATTGTAGGAGCTAAAGGGTATGATGTATCACTAAACCCAATAAAAAGTCCTAGCAGATTCTGTGATAGCAAAATTTTCATGCTTCCTTTTTGTTGGTAACTATTATCCCTATCATAAGAATAATTATTAAGCAAAATACTACAATGGAAATTCTCTAATATTTCGGTTAGAAGTTGCTACTGTGTATAGCTCTGCTGCAAATAGTAGAATGAGTATAGCAATTCCTGCAAGGGTGATGTACTAGGTTATTTCCACCTAAAATTTTATTTGCCAAGGCATAGAATTGCCCTTTAGGAGTCTATGAAGTTCCTTGGTTTTATTTTCCCAAACAAAGAAACGTCTGGGTTATGGGCCCCTACTGACTTTCATTACCTGGCAGAATTTGCAGGATAATTGCCCAGAACTAGCATGTTGATCCAGATATTTACATTACCCATCCCTTTTTGTTTCTTCCAAGCTGCAGGAGATCACCACTTAATTCACAGGTATAAGCAGGGTTAGTCTAAAATGTAGGCAAAAAACTTAAAAACGATTAATGAGACTAGGATTTAATGACAAATATATGATAAGCTTGGGAGCATAATTTCTGTCTCTAGTCCTCATTTTTGGTAAAAAACAAATTATGATAGGACTGTGTTGTTCGTAGAATAAACTTTAGTCTTATACTTGGCCTGATTATTTGTGTAAAGTTCAGCAAGAATAGTTATTTCTACGTAGGCCTTTTGGATTGCTTGAACCCAGAAGGCGGAGGTTGCAAGTGAGTCAAAATCATGCCACTGCGCTCCAGCCTGGGCAACAGAGCATCTCAAAAAAAAAAAAGAAAGAAACTTTTTCTTTTTTTTTTTTTTTTTTTTGAGAAGGAGTTTCACTTTTGTTGCCCAGGCTGGAGTGCAATGGTGTGACCTCAGCTCACCACAACCTCTGCCTCCTGGGTTCAAGTGATTCTCTTGCCTCAGACTCCCGAGTAGCTGGGATTACAGGCATCTGCCACCATGCCCGGCTAATTTTGTATTTTTAGTACAGAGGGGGTTTCGATGTTTTGGTCAGTCTGGTCTTGAACTCCTGACCTCAGATGATCCACCTGCCTCGGCCTCCCAAAGTGCTGGGATTACAAGTGTAAGCCACTGTACCCGGCTGACATTCTTTACTGACCACAGGTTACGACCCCTGTGCGGGGACTGTGTAGACAAGGTATGAGACCTTGTTCTCCCCATGGGGCTTTTATCAGCTCAGCAAGTCAAGATTGACTCCTTAAAGGGAAGCATACCCTTCCAGTCAAAGCCTTGATAAAATAACCACTTTTTCCAATTATGTCCTGTTGCAAAAGAAAAATGGATTCTGGCAGGGCATGGTGGCTCACTCCTGTAATCCTAGCACTTTGGGAGGCCAAAGGCTGAGGCAGGCAGATCATCCGAGGTCAGGAGTTCAAAACCAGCCTGACCAACATGGAGAAACCCTGTCTCTACTAAAAAAAAAAAAAAAAAAATTAGCTGGCGATGGTGGCACACGCCTGTAATCCCAGCTACTTGGGAGGCTGAGGCAGGAGAATTGCTTGAACCTGGGAGGTGGAGGTTGTGGTGAGCTGAGATCTCACCATTGCACTCCAGCCCGGACAACAAGAGCGAAACTCTGTCTGAAAACATAGCAAAACAAAAATGGCCAGGCACAGTGGCTCATGCCTGTAATCTCAGCATTTTGGGAGGCTGAGGTGGGTGGATCACAAGGTCAAGAGATAGAGACCATCCTGGTCAACATGGTGAAACCCCATCTCTATTAAAAATACAATAATTGGCCAGGAGTGGTGGCTCAGCCTATAATCCCAACACTTTGGGAAGCCAAGGTGGGTGGATCATAAGGTCAGGAGTTTGAGACCAGCCTGGCCAACATAGTGAAACCCAGTCTCTACTAAAAATACAAAAAATTAGCTGGGTGTGGTGACAGATGCTGTAATCCCAGCTACTCAGGAGCCTGAGGCAAGAGAATTAAGGTTGCAGTGAGCTGAGGTCACGCCATTGTACTCCAGCCAGGGCAACACTGTAAGACTCCATCTCAAAAAAAGAAAAAAATTAGCTAAGCATTGTGGCACGTGCCTGTAGTCCTACCTACTCAGGAGCCTGAGGCAGGAGAACTGATTGAACCCGGGAGGTAGAGGTTACAGTGAAGCAAGATCACACCACTGCACTCCAGCCTAGTGACAGAGCGAGATTCCATCTAAAGAAAGAGAGAAAGAGAGAAAGAGAGAAAGAGAGAAAGAGAGAAAGAGAGAAAGAGAGAAAGAAAGAAAGAAAGAAAGAAAGAAAGAAAGAAAGAAAGAAAGAAAGAAAGAAAAATGGATTCTTATTGTACTCATACAAGCAACTATATTGCCATAATTTAAGAATACTCGCAGATAGTTTCCAGATTCTAGAGGAACCAAGCAGAAAGAAACATGATCCAAATTTTGTTCAGAAGAGTATACCTTACTCAATTATAAAAGACCTTAAATAGTTCAAAATAAGTTTCCTTGACTCCGAAAAACAAAACAAGGATCAGCAATATTTCAAGCAAAAGTCAAAAAAGTTTGCTTTAACCTCCTGAGTGCAGTCCATTTTGTTAGCTCTTGTTTTGCTTGACATTCGAGAACATTTTGGTTCTTCATGAGTCCCGTAATTATTTCTCTATTCCAGTGTTGCAATCTTCAAAGCTATTAAAAACCTGCATTTGAGAACATGTGTTAAGGTCTTATAGCTTGATTATAACCCATCTTTTGAGAAGGAACAAGGCAAAACAATAATTGTCTGCAAATTACAACATTTCCAGGGTAGTTACGGTTAAAAATATGACTGACAAAGAAGTTTAGTTATCTTTGTGGTTTACAATAACTTAACCTTAATTATGATTGATAGCATATACTCAGACATTAGAATTTTAGAAATCCCTTATATTTTTGGAACATATATTAGTATGATTCTCCAAAATATAACTTAAGCAAGATTGGACATCATTTTGGCAATCTCGTGTCAAATGATCTTGTTTACCTCTTCTCTGGATGATTCAGGGGCCCTCTGAACCATCCAGAAAGCGAGACATCAAGAAAGATAATTTTGAAACTTAAAGTTTGATTTTGGGATGCCTGTTAAATGTTAAAGGTTTAAAACACTTGATGTAATGAAATAGAATTCCAGATTGCCATAAATTATTTATTTTGCCAAAATGATGACTCAGGAGGCAAAAACCATTCATTAGCCTTTACTATTACATAAAAATTCTGTTTAAAGCCAAATTTTATACTTGCATTAGTTTGTTAATGTTAACTCCAATTTGTTTAAATGAAACTTTATAGACAATTCCATCTAATCTTAACCAATTTGACCACGAGGTGAAATCTTTACAAACCCTTTATAACCCCTTTTGCTAAAGGGCAGATTAGTGTCTTAAGATAACGTTGCTGTGCTTTTATTTCAATGCTTAATTTGTGAAAAGACCATATAATACCCTTTTGAATTAAGTTAATGTTTACATATTTTTTTCAAGATTAATTTTTACAATTTTCTATAACTTGCTTAAACCTCTAGCTCTCTTATCAAATTTAAAATAATCTCTCATACCAGGACAAAATTTACATTTTCATGCTTTCTTATAATCCCTACTAAAAAACATATTTTACTGTTTTTATACACCTTGCGTGTAAAACTGCTTAGTGATCTAAAATACATGCTGCACTATTGACTCTTAGCAACTTTTACTTTTGGTGAAAAACCTGGTTAGTAAGCAATTTTAATTATGTACCAAGTGTGGAGCCTAGGACCCGGACAGAAGTGCAGATGAGGTCTGACTCTTTCCAGCATCTAACTCCACGTGTCCCAGGCCTTACCTATCTGCAAAGCAGGCAGTATACAACCTTGGAACGTTTAGCAAACCTAGTATCTAACTTGTATGATTTAGACCACCTATTTGCATTTTACCGATAATCCTTATGACTAATTTCTTAAAGATTAAAGTCAAGGTAAGCTAAAAAATTTTGATTTAAGTGCTTATTTTTCTTTCAATCAATCAATTAGAGCTCTTTTTATAGACATTATGCACAAAATATATATAGTGACACAGACAAAAGATTCAGCCCTTGTAAGATTTTTCATTTGCCGGTTTCTTAATTGGATTACTGGCTTCAGGGTGGAGCCCTTGGAGGAACAGGGCCAGGAAAGCATGCATTTCTAGAGCATAATAAGCAGACACAGCTGAAGGCAAAGACAGAGCCCCAAAATTAAGGGAGCCATTTTGTATTGGATCTTGGATCCTCTTTTTTCTTTTTTTCTTTGAGACGGAGTCTTGCTCTTTTGCCAGGCTGAAGTGCAATGGCATGATCTTGGCTCACTGCAACCTCCGTCTCCTGGATTCAAGTGATTCCCCTGCCTCAACCGCCTGAGTAGCTGGGACTACAGACATGGGCCACCATGCCCGGCTAATTTTTTGAATTTTAGTAGAGATGGGGTTTCACCATGGCCAGGATGGTCTCCATCTCCTGACCTCATGATCTGCCCACCTTGGCCTCCCAAAGTGCTGGGATTACAGGCGTGAGCCACCGTACCCAGCCCTTGGATCCTCAAAATGAGAGAGATACTATGGCACAAGACAGTGCAGTGCTTCTACTATGCATTTCATTGCAAGGCAACGCAAAGCCAGTCAGCTTCTTTTAGAATTAGCCCATACCCCATGGGAGTCTCATTTCTCAGTGGAGGGGAGGGGGAATGTTTCCATATCCTTCAGGTGACCAAGAGCATGCTTCTCTGACTTATAACTACTATTAGCCATCCCTTAAAGTGTATTTTCTACCTAGTTGTTACACACCAAATCTCTCTCCTAATGTAATTTGATGCCCCCAAAACTCAAAACTGTCAGATAACACAATGCAAAACAGAACAGAGCCTTTGATTTTGACAGAACTACCTGTTTTTAGTTCCTGGGGTTTCATGGGGAAAACAGAGGTCTTTCCAAAACAGGATCTGTGGTGCCTCCTCTGGTTTTCCCAAGGAGTCACATGCTATCAGAATTTATCTTAGGGCCTCTCATTGTGCATTAAGAGTGGCAAGATTTAAAAAATGGAGAATAATCATTCAGTCAACTGAGAAGAAAAAACCTTTTTTTCAGAAAAACAAGATCCAAAAAGAGAGAAACATAAAGGCATTTTATATATACCTATAACTTGAATATCCACTTTTAATTAGCCTGAGCACTCTTTAAGGAAATCCTTTTAAATCCCTTGTTACTTGACTTTAGCCACAGCAGTTAAGATTTTTGGCTTTTGAAATTTATAAAATTTTGTAATTTGAAAATTACAGCTCTTTCCCTGCCGCCGCCGAGTGGTGCGGAGGCGGAGGCTTGGGTGCGTTCAAGATTCCGCTTCACCCGTAACCCACCACCATGGCCGAGGAAGGCATTGCTGCTGGAGGTGTAATGGACGTTAATACTGCTTTACAAGAGGTGCTGAAGACAGCCCTCATCCACGATGGCCTAGCACGTGGAATTCGCGAAGCTGCCAAAGCCTTAGACAAGCGCCAAGCCCATCTTTGTGTGCTTGCATCCAACTGTGATGAGCCTATGTATGTCAAGTTGGTGGAGGCCCTTTGTGCTGAACACCAGATCAACCTAATTAAGGTTGATGACAACAAGAAACTAGGGGAATGGGTAGGCCTCTGTAAAATTGACAGAGAAGGGAAGCCCCGGAAAGTGGTTGGTTGCAGTTGTGTAGTAGTTAAGGACTATGGCAAGGAGTCTCAGGCCAAGGATGTCATCGAAGAGTACTTCAAATGCAAGAAATGAAGAAATAAATTATTTGGCTCACAAAAAAAAAAAAAAAGAAGATTACAAAAAGTAATTTCACAGGTGAAATTAAATCATGCAACTTAGATACTAGGTTTGCTAAACGTTCCAAGGTTGTACACTGCCTGCTTTGCAGATAGGTAAGGCCTGGGACACGTGGAGTTAGATGCTAGAAAGAGTCAGACCTCATCTGCACTTCTGTCTGGGTCCTAGGCTCCACACTTGGTACATAATTAAAATTGCTTACTAATTTTATAGGCTTGAGCCACTGAGCCTGGCCAGCAGCAAAACTCTTGATGTGATTTCATACCTTGAGGGAACAAACCAACTCTTTGGTAGCAGATCAATGTCCTTTGTGAAGAAGGAACAATTTGTCTCACTGGAGACAGTGCTTATTCTTACTCTGGGTTTGAATTTCCTTTCCCTGCTTCTCATTCTTCTCTCAGAACCTCCATCTACGGACATAATGCACAGTCTTAGTGTCCCACACAATATTGTTTCTGACCATGAAATTCACTTCACAAGAAAAGAAGTGAAACAGTGAGCTGACACCACAGGCTTCACTGGTCTGACCTGTGCTCCATCAGCCAAACTTCTAGAGTGGTGGCAAAGCCTACTGAAGGCCCAGGTCATGTACCAGCTGTTAGATAGCATCCTGTGAGATACATCACTGTTAGGTGGCTCATGCTGATAATCCCAGCACTTTGGGAGGCCAAGGCGGGCGGGTCGCAAGGTCAAGAGATCGAGACCAGCCTAGCCAACATGGTGAAACTCCATCTCTACTAAAAGTACAAAAAAACTAGCCAGGCGTGGTGGTGTATGCCTATAGTCCCGTCTACTCAGGAGGCTGAGGCTGGAGAATCGCTTGAATCCAAGAGGCAGAGCTGCAGTGAACCATTGCACTGCAGCCTGGGTGACAGAGCAAGACTCAAACAAAAAAAAAAAAAA
This sequence comes from Sapajus apella, assembly GCF_009761245.1. NCBI lineage: Eukaryota > Metazoa > Chordata > Mammalia > Primates > Cebidae > Sapajus > Sapajus apella. The sequence goes on along the minus strand of NW_022437002.1, from coordinate 4,434,050 downwards.
AAAAAGAGAGAGAGAGAGAGAGAGATACAGTACTGTTGAATGTAGTATATGCTCTGACCAGTGTACCATTTCTCCCTTAGCCAGATACATAGTGCAGAAACCAAAGGCTGAATGTAGGAGTGGTTTCTCTCACTCTTAAACTTTTTTATTTTTATTTTTTGAGACAGGGTCTCCCTCTGTCACCCAGGGTAGAATGGAGGGCTGCAATCTTGGCTCACTGCAGCCTTTGCTTCCTGGGCTCAACTGATCCTCCCATCTCAGCCTCCCAAGTAGCTAGGACCACAGGTGTAAGCCACCGCGCCTGGCTAATTTCTTTGGTACTTTTTTTAGAGACGAGGTTTTGCCATGTTGCCCAGCTGGTCTTGAACTCCTGGCCTCAAGCGATCTATCCTCCTTAGCCTCCCAAAGTACTGGGATTACAGGCGTGAGCCACTGCGCCCAGCCCACAATGAAACTTTTTGACTCACTCATAAGTTATTTGCTTCTTGACCATATGACTGTAGGGAGGGGAGGTATATTAAAAGCTTTTAGTGCCCCAGGGAGAAATGCCTCCATCAAGTGACACAAATTTTCCACCAAACTGGAAGCTGAAATTGCCACTCAGCCTTTTTGAGCAACTCTTGCCACTGAACAGACAGGCAAAAAAAGAAATCGAAGTATTTTCTAGAATTTTGAACTCTAGCTACCAAGGGGAAATAGGTTGTCACCACTGAGTGGAGGCAGTGAAGTTTAATGATAGACTTTGTGGTATTTCCTAAGGATCCTACAACTACTGCAATATCCTGTGGTCAAAGTCACTGCAATTCTGTAGAAGAGGACCTTCTAGGACACAAATCGCTCAGGAATGAAAAAGTGGATCTCTCCTGTGGCTAAATAACTTGACCATCTGTTGCTGACTGAAGGCAGATGGAACCTAGCATGGATAGTGAAGAAGGAAAGTCATAAGTACAAGATCAGCCTTAGAATGCTTTACAGACAGCGGGGTAGGAGGGATCATAGTCTCTACTTGAATTTCTTTCCTTGATTGTAGATACTTACATATTTTAAATACTTTTGCTTCTTTTTCTTCTCCCTTTCTGCCACTATTGTCTCTAGGTGGTTTTATGGGGAGATTAACTTCACCATTCAGTCATGGATTGCAGATTCCTAAGCAGGAATTGTGAGAGAGCTGGAGGACAGTCATCAAGGTTTTGAGATGCCTTCATTAGAGAGTAATTTTAAAATGTTTTTGATTACAGAAGTGGTAGCTACTTTATGCTAACTGGGAAGCAAGTCTAAGTTCAAAACACACAGTATATGTGTTTGGTGGCAAATGGGGAACAGGACAATTGATATTCAGGCTATCTGCATCCAAGCAGATAGCCCCTTAGAAAAATCTTGGAAATTTTTTGGAAAAACCCTCGCTATTGTAGTAAAAAGAATAATCCAGTTCCCGCCTCCCACCTCCATTATACAGAAGTCAAAGGGAGCTAGGTCTTTCCCCACTCCCAGATACAGCCAAGAAGGAGGCTTATGGTGTGTGAGTCCCAAAAACAATGCTGGAGGTGTCTGAAAGGATCGAATGCGGTGTGGCTCACGCCTGTAATCCCAGCACTTTGGGAGGCAGAGGCAGGTGGCTTGCTTGAGCCTGGGAGTTCAATATCAGCCTGGGTAACATGGAAAAACCCTGTCTCTGTAAAAATAGAAAAATTGGCCAGACATGGTGGCATGCGCCTGTGGTCCCAGCTACTTGGGAGGTGAAGTGGGAGGATGGCTTGAGCCTGGGAGGCAGAGTTGCAGTGAGCCAAGATCAAGCCACTGCACTTCAGCCTGGAAGACAGAGTAAGACCCTGTCTTAAAAAAATACACACACACACACACACACACACACACACACACACACACACACACATATGTATAATATATATGTATATAATTGCTATCATCCCTTAACCAATGTGGAAAACATGGCACGGAAAGACAATGTGGCTTGTCCCTCCGAGCCAGTACACAGTGCCATCTTTTGGCAACTCTGATAACAGAGCCACCCTGGAGCCAATGTTCTTCTTTGCTCTTTGGGTTACAGTATTCTATCCCCAGGGTGGTTCTAAGAGTTCCATGAGACAATAGTGCCCAGCACACAAAGGATGCCTCCCTTTTTCAATTACAAAGTGACACATAAATATATGGGAGGCTGAGAAGAACAGGGCTTTAATCACATAGCACATTGGGAGTACAATCAGGACCCCAGGTATTCTGGTAAAAGTTTAACAACTGGCTTGGGAGAAGAAGGGGCATGATTTGTAGTGTTTGTGGATTTCAGTGATATCAACACTCCCACCTCCATCAATTTTAAGCTGTCAATGTGATATTACTGAATGCAGCAGAGTTGAGGAGAGATTCCATAAATAGTACACTATTAGGCTGGGCGCGCTGGTTCACACCTGTAATCCCAGCACTTTGGGAGGCTAAGGCAGGTGGATCACCTGAGGTTAGGAGTTTGAGACCAGCCTGACCAACATGATGTTGTCTCTACTAAAAATACAAAAAATTAGCCAGGCATGATGGTGCGCGCCTGTAATCCCAGTTACTGAGGAGGCTGAGGCAGGAGAATTGCTTGAACCCGGGAGGCAGAGGTTACAGTGAGCTGAGATAGTGCCACTGCACTCCAGCCTGGGCAACAAAAGTGAAACTCCATCACACACAAAAAAGTACACTATTATATAGTATTTCCACCATATAGATACAATAATGTAAGTCATTTCAAGAGCACAGATGAGCTCTCTGCTCTTGCCATACCACACACAGACATGTCTTCTTGTGTAGTACCAGAAGCAGACCTGAGACATCATGGTGTGAGTGAAGGCCAGAGTACACAGATTGGACCGTATTGGAAGCCTGTTTACCAGGGCGCTTTTAACTCTGGCAAAATGGATAGTGTCACCATCAATGACCACTTTACTCAGCTCAACTCCATGGCCTTCATGTTCCAGTACGATTCCACCCATGACGAGTTCCATGACATCATCAAGGCTAAGAATGAGAAGCTTGTCATCAATGGAAATCCCATCACCGTCTTCCAAGAACAAGATTCCATCAAGTCAAATGGGCTGGTCCTGATGCTGATTATGTTGGAAAGTCTGCTGGCATCTTGACTGCCTTGGAGAAGGCTGGGGCTCACTTAGAGGGTGCAGCCAAAAGGGTCATCTCTGCCCTTTCTGTTGATGCCCCCATGTTTGTGATGGGTGTGAACCTTGAGAAGTGTGAAAACAACCTCATGATTGTCAGCAATGCTTCCCATACTGCCAACCACTTAGCCCCTCTACCCAAGGTCATCTATGACAACTTTGGCATCATGGAGGGACTCACGACCACAGTTCACACCAACACTGCCACCCAGAAGACTGTGGATGTCCTCTCTGGGAAATTGTGGTATTATGGCCGCAGGACTCTGCAGGACATCATCCTCTGCCAGGGCTGTGAGCAAGGCCATCCCTGAGCTTAACAGAAAGCTTACTGGCATGTCCTTCCATGTCTCCATCGCCAACATGTGGGTTGCAGACCTGATCTGCCACCTAGAGAGAGCTGCCAAATATGATGACATCAAGAAGGTGATGAGGCTAGCATCGGAGGGCCCCCTCAAGGGTCTCCTGAGCTACACCAAGCACCAGCTTGTCTCCTCCAACTTTAACAGTGACACCCACCTTTTTCACCTTTGATACTGGGAATGGCATTGCCCTCAATGACAACTTTGTCAAGCTCATTTCCTGAAATGACAGTGAATTTGGCTACAGCAACAGAATGATGTACCTTATGGTCTACATGGCCTCCAAGGAGTAAGAGCCCTTTAGACCACCAGCCCCAGTGACAGCACAAGAGGAAGGGAGGCCCTCAGCTGCTGGGGAGTCCCTGCCAAACTCAGTCCCCCACCACACTGAGAATCTCCCCCTCCTGAACATAGTTTCCATCCCAGGCTCCCTGAAGAATGGGAGGGGACTCTGAGACCCCACTTTATCATGTACCATCAATAAAGTTCCCTGTACCCAGCCAAATAAAAGTGAGCTTAAATGATAGTAAAATATATAAAAATAGTTACATAGTGATGCGTTTGGGGTATTTATTACCTTTGTTTTTATTTTATTTATTTATTTTTTAGAAATGAGCTCTTGCTCTGTCACCCAGAGTACAGTGGAGCAATCATACCTCATTGTAACCTTGAACTCCTGGACTCAAGCGATCGTCCTGCTTCAGCCTCCCGAGAAGCTGGAATTAAATGTGTGAACAACCACACCCAGCTCTATAACTTATTTAATTGTAATTTTATCAAATAATTAAATAATGGCTGTGTTCAACAATCATCTCTCAAAATTCCTTTTCTTTTTTTTTTTTTAGAGACAGTTTTTTGCTCTTGTTGCCAGGCTGGAGTGCAATGGCACAATCTCAGCTCCCTGCAACCTCTGCCTCCTGGGTTCAAGAGATTGTCCTGCCTCAGCCTTTCAAGTAGCTGGGATTGCAGGCATGAGCCACCACACTCAGCTAATTTTGTATTTTTAGTAGAGATGGGGTTTCTCTATCTTGGTCAGGCTGGCCTCAAACTCCTGATTTCAGGTGATCCTCCCACCTCAGCCTCCCAAAGTGCTGGGATTGCAGGCATGAGCCACCGTGCCTGGCTTGCCTGCCTGCCTGCCTCCCTGCCTGCCTGCCTGCCTGCCTTCCTTCCTTCCTTCCTTCCTTCCTTCCTTCCCTCCTTCCTTCCTTTCTTTGAGAGAAGGTCTCCCTCTGTCACTCAGGGTGGAGTGCGGTGGCTTGATCCCTGCTCACTGCAACCTCCGCCTCTCAAGCTGAAGTGATCCTCCCGCCTCAGCCTCCCAGGTAACTGAGACAACAGGCGCGAGCCACCACACCCAGCCAAAATTCCTGAAATGTTAACAGGCAGCTCTAGAAGGCTGAACTAGAACCATTCTGTGGGCTTTTAGGCATTCCCTGCACTGCCTACATCAGCAACTTAGGCATTTTCATTTTACGCTGGGTTCCACAAATTACGCAGCCAGTCTTCCTGCCAACTCTATGCTGGAATCTGCACAGCCAAACCAAGGGTGGGCTTGGGCCTTGGAAATTTCTGAAAGGCTTGAGTCACCTCCCAGGATTATCCCAGGCCTAGCTGCCTTCCGCGGAGGAACCCCGCCCTGTCCAGAGGAGCCAGAAGGCCTCTCTTACTCCTGCCAGCCCTGCGGGAGCCGGGAAGCCGGCTTCCCATGAATGAGTCCACAGCACCATCTGGTGGCACCTGGGTGTTAGGGCTTCCTGGGAACGAAAGCCAGGATCCTGGGATAAGAATCACCTGCCAATTCTGATGGGGGTGAAAAATCATCTGCCAAACGCGGTCTAGCAGTGTCAGCGGGGGATTTGGGTCAAAGGAGGGTCTGAGGGTGAGGGATGGGGTGAATTTACCTGAATTCGTACTTTGCCTAAGAGCTACAAGAGACTGTAGAGGCCCCAAGGACAGTGAAAAAACTCAATTTCAGAGAGAAAAAGTGACAACTGTCCATAAACCAGTATTAAAATCGAGCTCTGCTGACTCCCAATCCGGTGTTCTTTCAACATGCTGTTTACCTCAACAGATGCCCATTAGCTCTCTACCGGTGCGTAGCATTGTGTTAGGCTCTGAGGACAGGGGTAAGGAGGTAAGACAATGATAATCCCCACATGCAGAACTTTATGCCTTGCAATGTGCTAGGTGTTTTACTTATTTTCTTTAATCCTCACAACAACCAGAATTAGTATCCCAATGTTAAAGATGAAGACATTGGCTGGGCACATGGCTTATGCCTGAAATCCCAACACTTTGGAAGGCCAAAGCAAATGGGTCCCTAGATCCCAGGGCTTCATAGTCCAGCATGGGCAACACAGACTCCATCTCTACAAAACAAAAACAAAAAAAATTGTTTTAATTAGGCATGGTGGTGCATGCCTGTGGTCCCAGCTACTCAGGAGGCTGAGGCGGGAGGATCACTTGAGCCTAGAAGGTTGAGGCTGCAGTGAGCCATGATCATGCCACTGCACTCCAGCTGGGGTAACAGAGTGAGACATGTCTCAAAAAAAAAAAAAAGGACGAATATGTTTGATGCCAGAGGTTATGTCAGTGAAAGGAGCCAAGGGTCAAGGTACTGGGGTAAAGAGATAAGAAAGAGGGGAAACAGATAAGGAAGACCAAAAAAACCCAAGCAAAGGGTCTTGCTGAATCCACAGTCACTAGGGACTTCATGGGTGAGCAATGTGCTGGGCCTGGGGGTGGGGAATGAGATAAGGTGAAGATAATGAAGGACAGGATGACTGCAGCTGTCATCTGGGTGGGGAAGCAGGACATAAGGTTGGAAGAAGTTAAGAATAGCATGAAACGCACACAAACTTGATTTTATTAGACAGCCTTGGGTTCAAATCAGAGTTCTGCCATTTCCTAGATGTGTTACCTTGAGAAAGTCACTCCATTTCACTGAATCTTAGCTTTTTTTTTTTTTTTTGAGACGGAGTTTCACTCTTGTTACCCAGGCTGGAGTGCAATGGCGCGATCTCGGCTCACCGCAACCTCCGCCTCCTGGGTTCAGGCAATTCTCCTGTCTCAGCCTCCTGAGTAGCTGGGACTACAGGCACACGCCACCATGCCCAGCTAATTTTTTAGCTTTTTATTTTTTAAAAAAATTAATACAGGCTAGGCACAGTGGCTCACACCTGTAATCCCAGCACTTTGGAAGGCCGAGGCAGGTGGATCACCTGAGGTCAGGGGTTTGAGATCAGCCTGGCCAATATGGTGAAACCTCGTCTCTACTAAAAATATACAAATTAACCAGGTGTGGTGGTATATGCCTGTAATCCCAGCTACTCGGGAGGCTGAGACAGGAGAATTGCTTGAACCTAGGAGGCCGAGGTTGCAGTGAGCCAAGATCGTGCCACTACACTCCAGCCTGGGTAACAGAGTGAGACTATCTCGAAATAATAATAATACTAGAGATGGGGTCTCACTATGTTGCCCAGACCAGTCTCAAACTTCTGGGTTCAAGCAATCCTTCCATCTCAGCCTCTCACAGTGCCGGGATTATAGGCATGAGTCGCCATGCTTGTCCACCTTCTTCATGTATAAAATGTAGATTAGGCTGGGTTCTATGATTCACACCTGTAATCCCAGCACTTTGGGAGGCTGAGGCGGGCAGATCACCTGAGGTCGAGAGTTCATGCCTGACCAACATGAAGAAACCCCATCTCTACTAAAAAGACAAAATTAGCCGGGCGTAGTGGCAGGTTGCCTGACTGAGGTCAGGAGTTCGAGACCACCTTGGCCAACATAGCAAAACCCTGTCTCTCTAAAAACGCAAAAAATTAGGCCAGGCACAGTGGTTCATGCCTGTAATCCCAGCACTTTGGGAGGCTGAGGCGGGCGGGTCACCTGAGGTTGGGAGTTCGAGACCAGCCTGACAAACATTGAAGAAACCCCGTCTCTATTAAAAATACAAAATTAGCTGGACGTGGTAGCACGCGTCTCTAATCCCAGCTACTCGGGAGGCCAAGGCAGGAGAATCGCTTGAACCCTGGAGGCGGCAGCTGCGATGAGCTATGCCATTGCACTCCAGCCTGGGCAACAAGAGCAAAACTCCGTCTCAAAAAAAAAAAAAAAAAGGAAAGAAAATACAAAAAATTAGCTGGGTGTGGTGGCGGGCACCTGTAATCATAGCTACTTGGGAGGCTGAGCCAGGGAGAATCGCTTGAACCCAGGAGGCGGAGGTTGCAGTGAGCTGATATCGCACCACTACACTCCAGCCTGGGCAACAGAGCGAGATTCCGTCTCAAAAAAAAATAAAAGGGTAGATTAAAAATAGTTCCTACCTCATTGAGCTTTTGGGAAGGTACACTGTCTGAAGTGCTCACCTATTTAACCAACGGCACTGTTAGACCTGTTAACAGTAGCATTCAATCATTTGATCACATCATCTTCACAACACAAGTCATTGCCTGACTCAAAACCTTTGGTGACTCTCCTCTATCCATGAATTTTAAGTCCTGCATTCAAGGCTCTCAAGAATCGAGATGTTAATGACCTCTACAACCTTGCCTCCATCCTCCCTTTTCCTTTCTCTTTTTAGCTACTCCACATTGCTCCAAATTAGTCCTGTCTTTATCCTCACTCTATTTACATTTATTCTTTCATTCATTGAAAAAATATTGGCCAGGCGCGGTGGCTCACGCCTGTAATCCCAGCACTTTGGGAGGCCGAGGCGAGTGGATCACGAGGTCAAGAGATCAAGACCATCCTGGTCAACATGGTGAAACCCCGTCTCTACTAAAAATACAAAAAATTAGCTGGGCACACGCCTGTAGTCCCAGCTACTCGGGAGGCTGAGGCAGGAGAATTGCTTGAACCCAGGAGGCGGAGGTTGCGGTGAGCTGAGATCGCGCCATTGCACTCCAGCCTGGGTAACAAAAGCGAAACTCCGTCTCAAAAAAAAAAAAAGAAAAAATATTGAGTGTCTATTATGTACCAAACACTGTTGTAGATGCTAGACATAGGCAGGTGAACAAGACAGACAAAAATCCTGCCTTCATGGAGGTTGCGCTTCTAGTCGGAAGGAGGCAAAAGATTTTTAAACAAAATAATATAACAGAGAAGTGGGGGTGCTGGTTATGCAACTTCCAATATTAAATAATGTGGTCAGGGTGAGTAAGAAGATTATATCTGAGTAAAGATCTGAATGGGATGAAAGTCAGAAGCACATACATATCCGGAGGTAAGTGCCATCTAAACAAAAGAAACAGCAAGTTGAAAGGCCCCAAGTCCGCTGGGTGGGGTGGCTCACACCTGTAATCCCAGCACTTTGGGAGGCCGAGGCAGGTGGATCATGAGGTCAGGAGTTCAAGACCAGCCTGGCCAAGATGGTGAAACCCCATCTTTACTAAAAATACAAAAATTAGCTAGGCGTAGTTGCAGGCGCCTGTAATCATAGCTACTCAGGAGGCTGAGGCAGAGATTTGCTTGAACCTGGGAGGCAGAGGTTGCAGTGAGCCGAGATCACGTCACTGCACTACAGCCTGGTCGACAGAGTGATACTCCGTCTCAAAACAACAGCAAAAAAAGAAAGGCCCACGTCAGGAGAGTACCAGTAATTTTCAGGGAATATCAATGTAGCCAATGTGTCTGGAGCAGAGTGACTAAGGGGGCTAGAAATGTGAGGCCTTAAAGGAGACTATGAGGACTTATTGGGTTTTTCTCTGAGTGAAATAAAAGGACATTACAGAACTTTGGGCAGAGGAAGGCTGTAATCTGTCATATATATATATATATATATATATATACACATATGTATATACACACACACATATACATATATATGTATATACGTGTATGTATATTCTCCTTGTTTGTTTGTTTTTGAAATGGAGTCTCACTCTGTTGCCCAGGCTGGAGTGCAGTGGCATGATCTTGGCTCACTGCAACCTTTGTGCTCAGATGACAGGTGCCCACCCCCACGCCCAGCTAATTTTTGCATTTTTAGTAGGGAAAAGTTTTCACCATGTTGGCCAGACTGGTCTTGAACTCCTGACCTCGTGATCCGTCCGCCTCAGCCTCCCAAAGTGCTGGGATTACAGGTGTGAGTCACTGCGCCCGGCCTTTTTCTTTGTTTTAAAGACAATGGTACACTACATTGCGCAGGCAGTAGTGTAATGGCCTGATCGCGGCTTACTGCAGCCTCAACCTCAGGCTCAAGTGATCCCCCCACCTCAGCCTCCCAAGTAGCTGGAACCACAGGCACATGCCACCACGCCCAGTTAATTTTTCCTTTTTTGTAGAGATGGGGTCTCCTTAGGTTGCCCAAACTGTTCTTGAATTCCTGGCCTGAAGCAATCCTCCGTCCTTAGCATCCCAAAGTGCTAGGATTACGGGTGTGAGCCACTAGCCCAGCCTAACGTATATTTTTTTTTATTGTGGTAAAATTTAGCAATTTAACAATTTTTTTTTTTTTTTTTTGAGACGGAGTTTCACTCATGTTACCCAGGCTGGAGTGCAATGGCGCGATCTCGGCTCACCGCAACCTCCACCTCCTGGGTTCAGGCAATTCTCCTGCCTCAGCCTCCTGGGTAGCTGGGATTACAGGCACGCACCACCATGCCCAGCTAATTTTTTGTATTTTTAGTAGAGACAGGGTTTCACCATGTTGACCAGGATGGTCTCGATCTCTTGACCACGTGATCCACCCGCCTCGGCCTCCCAAAGTGCTGGGATTACAGGTGTGAGCCACCGCGCCCGGCCTTTTTTTTTTTTTTGGAAACCCCGTCTTAAAAAAAAAATAAAAATAAAAAGTGGGAAACTTTGCAGAAGTTGAGGTGGATAAATTAGGAGTTTGTTTTGGGACATGTTAAGTTTAATATACCTATTAAACATCCAGCCGGGTGCGGTGGCTCAAAACTGGGCGCGGTGGCTCAAGCCTGTAATCCCAGCACTTTGGGAGGCCGAGGCAGGTGGATCACGAGGTCAAGAGATCGAGACCATCCTGGTCAACATGGTGAAACCCCGTCTCTACTAAAAATACAAAAAAATTAGCTGGGCATGGTGGCGCGTGCCTGTAATCCCAGCTACTCAGGAGGCTGAGGCAGGAGAATTGCTTGAACCCAGGAGGTGGAGGTTGCGGTGAGCCGAGATCGCGCCATTGCACTCCAGCCTGGGTAACAAGAGCGAAACTCCGTCCAAAAAAAAAAAAACATCCAAATAGACAAAATGAGGCTGATGTTCAGAGAAAATGTGTGGGTTGGAGAGAAAATTTGAGAGCCATCAGCATATACATGGCATTTAAAATTATGAGATTTGGGCCGGGTGTGGTGGCTCACGCCTGTAATCCAAGCACTTTGGAGGCCACGGCGGGCGGATCACCTGAGGTCGGGAGTTCAAAACCAGCCTGACCAACATGGTGAAACCCCATCATAATTAAAAAATAAAAATAAAAAAATAAAACTATGAGATTTGTAAGATAGCTCATGCCTGTAATCTCAGCACTTTGGGAGGCCAAGGTGGGTGGATCACTAGAGGCCAGGAGTCCAAGACCAGCCTGGGCAACATAGTGAGGCATTGCTATGGAAAAATTAAAAGTAAAGCAACACAGAGAGACCTCATCTCTATTTAAGAGAATAATAATAATAGCTGGGCTTGCTGGTGCATGACCGTAGTCCCGGCTACTCAGGAGACTGAAGCAGGAGGATCACTGGAGTCCAGGAGGTCAAGGCTGCAGTGAGCCATGATCGTGCCACTGCCCTTCAGCCTGGGCAGCTGATATGGTTTGGCTCTGTGTCCTCATCCAAATCTCATCTTGTAGCTCCCATTAATTCCCACATATTGTGGGAGGGACCTGGCGGGAGATGATTGAATCATGGGGGCGGGTCTTTCCCATGCTGTTCTCAAGATAGTGAATGGGTCTCAACAGATCTGATGGTTTTAAAAACAGGAGTTTCCCTGCACAAACTCTGTCTGCCGCCATGTGAGACATGCCTTTCACCTTCCTTTGTGATTGTGAGGACTCCCTGAACACGTGGAACTGTGAGTCCAATAAAACTCTTTCTTTTGTAAATTGCCAAGTCTCAAGTATGTCTTTATCAGCAGTGTGAAAACAGACTAATATTGTTACAACCAAGTGAGTTACAAGGAAAGAGCCATACTCTGAGTTCCAACTGAGGGTACTTTATTGCCCTGGACTGAGTCAGCTCCTGTTCGAAATCTCTCGGCCCCGAGGAAGGGGCTTCATTCCTTTTTATACCTTGCTTAAGAAAGGGGAGGGGGAGCCTAGCTGAAGCAGAATTTACAGAAGCAGAACAATCAAGTTAGATAAAAAGACTGGTAACTAGGAGGCAGGAGGTTCCCATGATTGCTGGTTACCAAGGGGGGTATTCAGTACTTGCCATACAATCAATCAAGAGGGTATTCACAATAGCAAGTGGGCTTGCCAAGCAGGATATGGTTACAATGGTTATATGTCTCTATAGTTCTAAGCACAGCATGACTCAGCACAGTAGCATGACCCAGGGAGAAATGGCATGAGCAGTGAGTTGGAGGTTAAGATGGAGTCTGTCTGTCTCTCAACAAGATGGAGTCTGCCAGGCTAACACAGGGTAGGTTAGCACAATATGATGACAGAGTAAGAGCCTGTCTTAAAAATAAAATCATCTGGGCATGGTGGCTCGAGCCTGTAATCCAGCACTTTAGGAGGCTGAGGCAGGTGGATCACCTGAGGCCAGGAGTTCAAGACCAACCTAGCTAACATGGTGAAATCCCATCTCTACTAAAAATACAAAATTAGCCAGGTGTGGTGGTGGGTGCCTGTAATCCCAGATACTCAGGAGGCTGAGGCAGGAGAATCACTTGAACCCAGGAGGCAGAGGTTGCGGTAAGCCCAGATCACACCACTGCACTCCAGCCTGGGCAATAGAGTAAGTCTCCATCACAAAAAAAATAAAAATAAGATAAAATGAAATAAAATACATCAAAAAGGAGGACACCAAGGGCTGAACCCTCTCCCAGGGAATGTCCCATTCCGGCAACAAGAAGGTGGTGAGAAAACAGCAAACACTGAGGAGATGCCAGTGATCAGGGAAGAAAGTCAGGAGGGCATGATGTCCTGGGAGCCAAAGAAAGTGTTTGAAGGGGCCAGGCGCAGTGGCCAATTTTCAATTCTTGTTTTACATCTGCATCTTATTTGATACAGTTGACCATTTACTCTGAGGTGATTTTCCTCAAAATCACCTGAGGCCAGGAATTCAAGACCAGCCTGACCAACCTGATCAACATGGTGAAACCCTGTCTCTACTAAAAATACAAAAAAAAAAAAAAAAAAAAAAAAAAATAGCTGGGTATGGTAGTGCAAGCCTGTAATCCCAGCTACTCGGGAGGCTGAGGCAGGAGAATTGCTTGAATCCAGGAGGCAAAGGTTGCAGTGAGCCAAGAGTGAGCCACTGCACTCCAGCCTGGGCAACAAGAGTGAAACTCTGTCTCAATATATATATTTAAATATTTATATGAAATATATATTATATATATAAAGAAAGTGTTTGAAGGAAGAGGAAATGGTCAATTGTGTCAAATAAGATGCAGACATAAAACAAGAATTGAAAATTGGCCATTCTTCTTGGCGACCTTAAAGTTATTTCTGGGTGGGCGCGGTGGCTCCCACCTGTAATCCCAGCATTTTGGAAGGGCGAGGCGGGCGGATCACCTTAAGTCAGGAGTTCGACACCAGCCTCGCCAACATGGCAAAACCCCATCTCTACTAAAAATACAAAAACTAGTCGGGCGTGGTGGTGCGCACCTGTAATCCCAGCTACTCGGGAGGCTGAGGCACGAGAATCGCTTGAACCCGGGAAGCAGAGGTTGCAGTGAGCCGAGATCACACCACTGCACTTCAGCCCGGGCGACAGCGAGACTCTGACGGAAAAAAATAATAAACTAAACAAAGAAAGTTATTTCAAAGAATTGTCTGAGAGGTAAAAATGTAACTGCAGTGAGTTCAAGAGAGAAGGAGAAGAGGGGAGTCGGAGACTGTGAGAAGGCAGCGCTTTTGCTGTAAAGGGGAGTGGGGAAACAGTGAGGGATCTAGCGAGGGTCGGTTTTTGTTTGCCTTTGGGATGGGAGAAATAGCAATAGGGATGATGACGGGATAATGCAGTCATCAGAGGGAAAAGAGATGAAGGGGGGATTACTAAATCTATGTCCTTAAGCAAACAAGAGGCGATGGGATCTACCGCACAGGTGGAGGGGTTGACTTTAGCTAAGATGCAAAGTATGTGGGCTGTGGAATCTCTCTTCTAAACGCAGTGGAACTCAATCCAGGCTGTCTCTGGATTTCTCCAGACCACCTCCAGCTAGCGTTGTTCTGAGCTGGGCCACCGAAAGTTGAGATTACTGAATGTCTGTCTCCCACCAAGCCGGGAGCCCTCGATAGGCTGCGTCGAAGTCGCCTCTAAATTCCTTATTCCTCCAAACTCTGGGCCAGAGTATGGGCTTATAGAATTAGTCCGAAGAGACACAAAGCAGCTGCTACGCAGCTGGTTTCACAAAGGGGGGCGGTCCTAACCCTAAGTTCTGGGATCCTGACGTTCGAGCGGTCTCCCCTCCTCCCCTCTGCTCCCAGTTCTCCGCCGTCCAGCTAGCCGGGTGATATCGTCCACAGGAGCCACCGTACCGGACGTCTGCGGACACTGATAAAGTCAAGCTTGGTGGAGGTGCAGTCTCAGGACAGGACTGAATGACGATTGAACTGAGGGTTCAGGGGCGGAGTTTAAGGGCGAACTCGGGACAGAGACTGGACAGAGTCGAGGGAGGCGGGGTCTAATGATGAAGCGGGGCGGGGATTGTGCTGAGGGCGGTGCCGGCGCGAGGATTGGGCCGAGCGCCTCGGGGGCGGTGCTTGAGGGGGCGGTGCCGTGTCGGAAGTCAAAGGTCAGTAAATAGTGGTGATGTCATGCAGGCAAGATGGCGGAAGGGTGAGCTCGTCGTTTTGCTCCTAGACACTAGGGCCTGAATTTTCCTAGGGTTGGGGTGCTGGGGCAGAGTCCCTGTAGGGAACATGAGATCAGCGCGGGCGCAGACCGACCTGAAAGGGCGGAGTGGAGTCGCATTGTGAGGGGGTGGGAAAGTGGTCGGCGAAGCCTCGGCCCACGGGGTACATCTGAAGGGAAAGAGACCGGATCCTTGGGCGGGCAGGAATCTCACCGCGGGGCTGCCAGATGTGTCTGTCTTCCACAGGGAGGACGTGGGATGGTGGCGGAGCTGGCTGCAGCAGAGCTACCAAGCAGTCAAAGAGAAGGTAAGCTGGGCCCGTGCCTTTCTTCCCTCGCCAGGGCCCTGCGCTGCCTCAATGCAACCTGGTCCAACCAGCCCCGCCCAACTTTTGCGGGCGCTGAGTCTCAAGGATGAGGCTGACCTGCCAGGGCCTTTCTTTTAACCTATACCAGTCCACGGGAAGACAGACTCGATCGCAAACCAGTGTGATACTAGCCACAATGAAATAAAGATGGTTTTAAAGGCTGGAGTTAACGAACGTTTTGTAGGAATCTATAGGAAGGAGAAATTTATTCCAGCTCGGGAAATTCACAGCTTTGTGGAAGAGAGAACTTTTGATATAGGTCTTGAAGGAAAATATTCTAGCAATAAAAAAAAAAAAACTTACTTGTATGGTCATTCAAATATTAGAGTATATGCGACAACCAGCACTCTGGTATGTCTTGAGGATACAGACTTCAGCCAAACAGATGTAATCCTGGGCCTTACAAAGCTCACAGTCTAGTGGGGAGACAGCCATTCACCGAGTAGCCAAACAAATAGTTGTTTAGTTACCGTTGTGGTAAGTTCTGTGAAAGGAAAGTACAGGGGCACTTTGTCTATTCTGAGTCAAGAACTCACCAGGGGAAGGCCTCTGTGGAGAAGGAACCTCATCAAAGCCAACCCTGCCTAGACAGGATGAAAAGAACTTAAGCTAGCGATGAGCATGAGCCATACACACTGGTGCCTGATTAGTCATAAGTAAGGGCTTTGCAAAGAGCGATAGAGAAAGATTAATCACCAGAGAGTAGAGGGCCTTGACTGGCTTGCTGAGCAGTCTCTGGGATGAATGATATTTGGCTGTGCCATTGGGTAATGCCAGTGTGTATTCCAGTCTCATTTCATGCTTGTCAAAATCAACCCAACTGAACTGTGGGAAAAGTTGATTACTATTTACCTCAAGCAATTGGGGTGAGTCCTGCTTCAGGGCTGACTCCGGGAAGCTTCTTACCTCACCTAAATAAATCCCCTACTCTGGGAGTATTTTTATTTTGTTTTGAGACAAGACTCTCACTCTGTCACCTAGGCTAGAGTGCAGTGGCAGGGTCTCAGCTCACTGCACCTCTGCCTTCTGGGTTTAAGCAATTCTTGTGCCTCAGCCTCCCAGGTAGCTGGGATTACATGCATGTGCCACCGCTCCTGGCTAATTTCTGTATTTTTAGTAGAGATTGGGTTTTGTCATGTTGGCCAGACTGGTCTTGAACTCCTCACCTCAGGTGAGCCACCAGCCTCAGCCTCCTATAAAGTTCTGGGATTACAGGCATGAACCACCACACCCAGACGTCTGGGGGTGTTTTTATTCCTCCCCTAGCTAGCCTGGGGACTCCTTGACAGCCTCTCAGCAGTAACCCAGCAAATCTGAGAATGCCCTGAGCTGTTTATGTTGCTGATAAGGACTAAGAGAGAGGATTAACATTTGATAGAGACCCTGAAAGTAGCGTGCTACCTGCTGGGTAATTTCCTAGCAGGGAAGTCTGACATTCATTCAGCAAATGTTGCATAAGGACCTCCTGTGTTTCTCTCAACGTTGGTCTTAACATAACTTAAGAAAAATAGATAATTGGCCAGCATTCCATCTTAATTCTTGGGGAATTCCCAGTTAAAAGCTGGGGTGGGGTTGGAGATAGTTGTTTATGCCTTTTTGGAAAGAGAAGACTTAATTTCCCCTTTTTTATTTTCTTACTCTTATATGTCCTTGGGCAAGTTTTTTGTTTTGTTTTGTTTTTTGAGATGGAGTCTGGCCCTGTCACCCAGGCTGGAGTGCAGTGGTGTTCACTGCAACCTCCGCCTCCTGGGCTTCCAGGTTCAAGCAATTCTCCTGCGTCAGCCTCTCAAGTAGCTGGGACTACAGGCATGTGCCACCACGCCAGGCTAATTTTTATATATTTTTTAGTGTAGACAGGGTTCACCATGTTGGTCAGGCTGGTCTGGAACTCCAGACCTCAGGTGATCCACCTACCTCGGCCTCCCAAAGTGCTAGGATTACAGGTGTGAGCCGCCACGCCTGGCCTCTTGGGCAAGTTTTTAAACCTCTAGGCCTCAGTTTCTCATCTGTAAAATGGGGATACTAAGAATACTTAATGAGATTGTAGTGAGGGTTAAATGTTAATATATGTAAAACACTAAGAACAGTACCTAGCATACAGTAAGTGCTATATAAGCATTAGCTGTTACTTATTAAGTGCTCAGGCTGATGGGAAAAACCTCTTAGATACCACCACCAATCTGTTTTTTCTTTTCATTTCTTTTTTTTTTTTTTTTTTTTTTTTTGAGACGGAGTTTCGCTCTTGTTACCCAGGCTGGAGTGCAATAGCGCGATCTCGGCTCACCGCAACCTCCGCCTCCTGGGTTCAGGCAATTCTCCTGCCTCAGCCTCCTGAGTAGCTGGGACTACAGGCACGCGCCACCATGCCCAGCTAATTTTTTGTATTTTTAGTAGAGACGGGGTTTCACCATGTTGACCAGGATGGTCTCGATCTCTTGACCTCGTGATCCACCCGCCTCGGCCTCCCAAAGTGCTGGGATTACAGGCTTGAGCCACCGCGCCCGGCCCCTTTTCATTTCTTTCTTGGTCTTTTGGTGCTTTCTTATTTTTATGTCCCATTCTAGCTCCATCTGGACCACTCACTTCTCGGCACTCCTTAGAATACATTGCCCTGGAGACCACAGCTATGAGATGGTGCTATTATCTGCTTTCCTCTGCTCCTGACTTCTTCCTGTGTATTGTCGAGGGCAATATGACTGACACAAATACTTGTGCATACACATTGTTAGAGAAAGTTACATCGTTGCTCTATATACTTACCAGAAAGAAAAAATTAAAAAGAGAAAGGCACATTGCTCTTTGGTTCCATCGCAGATTCCCCACCCTCATCTGGGCTCACATACTCTTCAGCCTCCAATTTGCTTCTCCTCCCCTTAACTTCAGAAACTTTCCCAAAACCTCTCTTCCCTCAGGTCCCCTACTTAGCCACTTTATTCCTTTCACTTCCAGGAGACAACCTTGTTTACTTTTTGAAATTTGAGGTCAAGAAACAGGATCTTTAACTCCCTCCCCACCGTGGAAGCCACCGCCTATAAACTTATCTATTCTCACACTCAGCTTCACCTACTGGTTGCCAAATCCAGTGGGTGGTTTTCAGCCCTTATCTTCCTGGAGCTTTCTGCTACATTTGACACTAGTGATCACTCCCTTTCTTGAAACTCTACTCTCTTGGCTTTTGTAACATGATTCTTTTCTAGCCCTCAGTCAGCATACCTGTTCAGTTACCAAATCCAACTTCTTCTTCTTACTATCTCTTGAACCAGTCTCATACTCTCCATCTTTACTAGCACTATATTCATATTATTCTTTTTTTTTTTTTTCCTGGATTTTTGCAGTAGCCTCCTGACTGGTCTTCCTTCCTCTTCTGATCTTCTCACCTCTGAACCTTTCCTCCATTCCAGTCACTGGAGTGATTTATTGAAAAGACAAATCTCATGTCCCACCCACTTCAAACCTTTGGTGGCTCCCCATCATCCATAGGGCTGATCCTGGTTGCCATTTGCCTCTCCAGCTTTATTCGTCACCACTCCTGCTTCACATTTTATGTCCATCAGGACTGTAATGTTTGTAGGCGTCAGTAAACCCCATGTCAATATTCCTTAGCTAACTCCTGTTCTGTTTTGTTTTGTTTTGTTTGAGACAGGGTCTCACTCTCCAGGCTGGAGTGCAGTGGCATGATTACAGCCCACCGCAGCCTCGACCACCCGTTCTCAGGTGATTCTCCCATCTCAGCTTCCAGGGTAGCTGGGACTACAGGCGTGCACCACCACACCTGGCTAATTTTTTTTTTTGTGGTTTTGCCATGGTGTCCAAACTGGTCTCAAACTCTTGGTCTCAAGCAGTCCTCCTGCCTCGACTTCCCAAAGTGCCGGGAGTACGGGCGTCAGCCACTGCACCTGGGCCCTGTCAATACTTTTTGACTAACTCCTTTTCATTCTTTAAGGGTCCATTCGAGGTCTCCAGCCACCACATCTTCCCAACCTCCCCATAGTACAGTGGCTGCTGCTCTGCCCTTGCACATCAGCACCATTATGGGAGCATTTTCCCCAGCAGACTGTGACCTGCTTGAGGGCAATGTCTGTTCCTATTGTCTGCTCAGAGCTCACAGTCTAGCGGGAAGACAACCATTTACTAAATAGTCACATAAATGGTTACATAATTGAAATTTCGGTGGTCCATGTAAATTTAACAAACATTTTTTGAGCACCTACTATATGCTCTGTGTCAGACGCTGGGGAACCATGAGGGAACAAAACACATAGGATATGTGTTCACAGAACTCACAGTTTATCCAGGAAGGCAGACATTGAACAGGTCATCATAAGTCAAAAGTATGATAAATGTTAAAGAAGAGATAAAGCAGGGAGAGGCAGCTGAGCCTGAGGAGGCAGCAGGGAAGCTTCTTTAGGGAAATGAAGCATAGAAGCATAGACCTTAAGGATGAACAAGAGTTTTCCAGGTAAAAGGGTTCCTTCATTGTGTTTGCCCACTTGTTTATTTTGAAGAGTTAGAACTCTGTATCAGGGAGAGGAAATTATGTGTTAAGATACCCTGAGGCAGGGCAGATACTAGGGCATTTTAGAAACTTGAGGAAGGCCAGCTGGAGCTCAGTGAAGGGCACAGTGGCAGGGGATGCATGTCTGCCAGAGGTCAGGTTATATAGGCCTTGTAAGTAAAGGTGGATTTTCAACTTGCTCTTAGGATAGTGTGTAAACTTCAAGAGTGTAAAGCAGCGTAATCTGCCCTGACAGACAAAGCACGCACTGGGTGAAATAAGGAGAATGAAGTCAAGGTAGCTGAGACAACCTGGGAGGAGTCCAGATGAAAGAGCAAGTTGGCCTGGACTAAGGTGGTAGCAGTGTGGATGGAAAGAGTGAATCGGTAAATGACCTGAGGCACAATTTTATGGTACCATGAAATATTTTTAAATTTTTTAATAAAAATAAATGACTCCTCCACCCCCAATTAAGGAGTCCTGAGTCAATTGGAGGCATGTTTACCACCTCCAGAGAAGCCTGTAGCTGATACCTGAGACTGTCCCATTCAGAAACTTTCCAAGCTAATGAAAGTGGGCAGGCCCTTCCCAGAAGAACAAACCACAGGAGTGCTCAAAAACATGCTTTAAAAAAAATGCAGATGATGGCCAGGTGGTGGTTCACATCTGTAATCCCAGCACTTTGGGAGGCCGAGGTGGGCAGATCACGATGTCAGGAGTTCAAGACCAGCCTGGCCAACATGGTGAAACCCCATCTCTACTAAAAATATTGCCAGGTGTGGTGGCAGGCGCCTGTAATCCCAGCTACTTGGGAGGCCGAGGCAGAAGAATTATTTGAATCTGGGAGGTGGAGGTTGCAGTGAGCCGTGATCGCATCATTGCACTCCTGTCTGGGCAACAAAGCGAGACTCCATCTCAAAAAAAAACCATGCAGGTGATTATCCCTGTGTAAAATGAGAGGGCTTGCTGGGAGAGCGGCCACTGAGATACTCCAGGAAGGCATCCTAGAGTGGGTGAATCTGAAGCAAGACAGGGCAAAACCTAGAAGTAAGCTGAGGGCCTGCTATCTCAAGTGAGGTCTGGGTGCAGGCTGAGAAGCAGATTGGTTTAACAGAAACAAATATGAATTCTGCCCAAAGGAGCTTTGTATGTGAATAGAACCTTGGGATGGTAGAACCAAGAAGGCCTCCAAGAGAATCTGATCTAGTCTTTGTTTTGACCGCTTCCTCCCTTTACTAAATGTAAAAATCACAAGTCGTTTTACTGATATTAAATTGTTAAGAATTATTCATGTGCTCGCTTCGGCAGCACATATACTAAAATTGGAACTATATGGAGAAGATTAGCATGGGCCCTGCCAAGGATGACATGCAAATTCGTGAAGTGTTCCATATTATTATTTTTTTAATTTATTTTTTAAAAGTAAGTAAAATAAGAAAAATAAATAAAAAGAATTACTCATAAAAGCTTTCTAAGCTATTGCTGTTACTAATACATTTTCTTAAACCTGAAGGCAAATAACTCCATATACTACCTCATATTTCAACTGAATTTCCCTGAAACAAAAAAGTAAAAATAGAAATACTTTCCTTTGATAAAAAAAAAAACACATACCTTTTTTTATGTTATTTGAAACCTGATATGAATATCATGATTTAAAGCATATCAAAGCAATTCATCGAAGTCAGTATTATTTTCAGACTATGTCCCCACTTCCCCAGTTTGCTATTGAGAATCTCTGATCTGGGTAGGTCACCTCCCTCATTTTATAGGAGAAAAATGAGAACTAGATGAGACTTACTCATGGCCACATAGCTTGTGAGTGCCTAGGCTGAGACTCAGTCCTCATGCTCGGAGTCGCAGGAACTTCCCCTGTGCTCTCTGCTGTCAGGTAATCCCAAACCATGGAATTGGGACAAGTGAGCATTGTTTCTGAGCCCAAGCTCCCATGCCATTTGAGATTTCCCTGTGTCTGTCTGGTACTGAAGAAGCACAGGGAACAGGAACAAGGGGTGTTGAAGTTAGTTGGCCCTGGCATCCCTCTCTGTCTTCCCATAGTCCTCTGAAGCCTTGGAGTTCATGAAGCGGGACCTAACAGAGTTTACCCAGGTGGTGCAGCATGACACGGCCTGTACCATCGCAGCCACAGCCAACGTGGTCAAGGAGAAGCTGACTGTGAGTACCACCCAAACCCTCACAAGTAACTGCCCCTTGCAACCTGTCCTGCCCTGGGCTCTCAACCTTTCTACCATTAGGTGATTATTTTTCCCTATGGGGAAAAATATGCAGATTATTTTTCCTCTCATTTTGAAAGAATTGTGTCTGGCAGCCAAACAAATTTTTTTTTTTTTTTTGAGACGGAGTTTCGCTCTTGTTGCCCAGGCTGGAGTGCAATGGCGAGATCTCAGCTCACTGCAACCTCCACCTCCTGGGTTCAGGCAATTCTCCTGCCTCAGCCTCCTGAGTAGCTGGGATTACAGGCATGCGCCACCATGCCCAGCTGATTTTTTGTATTTTTAGTAGAGACGGGGTTTCACCATTTTGACCAGGGTGGTCTCGATCTCTTGACCTCGTGATCCACCCGCCTCGGCCTCCCAA